>NC_051064.1:135375508-135625508 GCF_004664715.2 Peromyscus leucopus
GCCAGGCCCTCTGAGCAGCCTGCAGGGTGAGGGGGATCTGAAAGGCTGGCTCAGGCCAGGCCCTCCTCTACTCCTCTCTATTCTTCCTCCCTGGCTACAGTGGTCCAGGGAACGTTCCCTGGGGCCATGTTTTGTCCACTGAACTGACAAGGTTCCCTTGGGGACATGTTGACGCTGTTGCTGCACTAAGTACTTTGCTATAAACTCCCCTCCCCCACCAAAGTGCCTCTGAAGTCTCCTGCTCAGGATCCCCATGCCAGCGATGGAGATGACAGAGGAGGAGAGCACCTCTCTTGTCCCTGCCCGCTGTTCCCTGTTCCCTGGACCCACCACGGTGCCGTTGGGCAGGCAGATCATCATCTCCACAGGGAAGCTGTACTTCTCCAGATGCAAGCCCGCCAGCTGCCTGTGGAGTGGGTTCTCCTGCTGGATCTGTGGGGACAATGACATTTCCTGGTACCTGGGCCTAGTGCTGTCTTGGGGACTCCACAGGCCGCTCCCCCGGACCCCTTGCTCACCTGCAGGTCTTCCAGTTCCTTTACCAGGGACCAGGTACTGATGAAGCTCTCATTGAGGAGGGTGAGGATGGGCGGGCTTTCCAGGACAGTCTCCCGGAGAGTCCGCCCTGAACCTGTTCAGGACAAGGCCAAGGGTGAGTAACCCCATTTCACAGCAATGATCTCAGTTTGGGTAAACCCGTGGGCTGTAGAATGTCTCTGCACCCAGGAGAAATAACAGGCTGAAAGAGTACATACTATCCAGGAGTGCTGGCACACGCCTGTATCCTAGCACTCAGGAGGCTGAGGCAGGAGGATTACTATGAATTGAAGGCTAGCCTGGATTATATGGTGAGTGAGTTATAGGCTAGCTCTGGCCACTGAGTGAGACCTTATCTCAAGAAATGACAAATAAAAAAGCCAAGAACAGCCCCCCAAGGAGCAGATGCTCCATGAAGGGGCGGTAGGACCAACATGAACATCCTGGCATCCTGGGCCGAGGCTGGGGTGGCCAGGAGCGTGTTAGCAGCGACAGTATGGCAGTCCCACTTAGCTGTCTCTAGGGCCTTTACACAGGCACTTTCTACCCCAAACCCTCCTCATCCCATCATGCAACAAACCTCTACTGATCCCTCAGAGTCTCAGTTCGAAAGTCACTTTCTCCAGGAAAACTTCCGACCCCCACTCCCCAGCTTCACTTCTGTTACCTTTGAACTCTTTTGGACACCCAGAGAACTTTCCAGAAGGTCTTTGTTGAACATTCTGGATAAGAAACCCAAGCCCAGCTTCTGGTACTGTTTCCTCTCTCACTTGGAGATTTTTACTTTACAGAGTACAAGATACATTGACAGTCAGTGTCACGACTCGGGAGTCGGGACACTGCCCATCTCACTGCCGAGAAAATGGACTCGGAGGGGAAGTTGCTTGGTCAAGGTCACTGAACTAAAATGGCCGAATAGGAACACACCTGCTTGGCCTTTTCTTCTACGCTTAGGGTCGTCTTCTAGGCTCAGCGCAAGCACAGCAAACCTCCCCTGGGACCCGTCCTAGGTGGCCCAGAGCCTCATGTGCCCCTTCCATAGGTTATGAAGCTCCCCACTTTCCCTTAGAGTCAACCAGGGGGTTTCCTCACCTCAGCAGGACTGGTCATCCAGGGCCCCCCACAGCAAGATGGAATGCACAAGTTTGTTCTCGGCCTTGGCCCTGTCAAAGGCTTCCGTGAAGGGCAGGTAGTTGACCTGTGGTCAGACCAAGACAGAACCTACTGAGTAGTGAGGTCCTGTTTGGGGCTATGCATGTAAAGTATGTATTTATCCATTTGTGTGTGTGTGTGTGTGTGTGTGTGTGTGTGTGTGTGTGTGTGTGTGTGTGTGAGAGAGAGAGAGAGAGAGAGAGAGAGAGAGAGAGAGAGAGAGAGAAAGAGAGAGAGAGAGAGAGAAGAGGCATGGCGTGACCCTCCTCCAAGTTTAGAGTACCAGGGAGGAGTCCAATGCCGAAGCTGGCCCTGAGCCCCAATGTTCTGGTACAGCGCCCATAACTAGACCACAGCCTCTCGGAGCCTCATCCGGGCCTTCGTGCCCCGTCTCACCTTCTTGAAGGGGTACATGGCCACCTCCAGGCGCCGGGCAGCTTCCTCCCAGCTCAGCTCCTGGTGCCACTTGATCTCCTCAAACACAAACTGGAGGGGTTCTCCCGAGGGCAGGTGGCTGTCAATCATGTCGCCATCCTCATCCAGGATCACGGAGGGCACTGAGGGACCCCTGGCCTCCAGTTCCATCTGGGCGGGAAGTCAGTGGAGAGGGGTGTCTCAGAGGGAGGCCCTGAGAAACCTTCAGGGGTGGTCTCCTCTGCAGAAGTGGGAGACGGGGCCCAGGGCAAGGCCTTGCAGTGAATGTATTTGGGTAGGGGCACCCGAGTGTTCACCTGGGGTATGTAGCCGATGTCCACCTCCATGTTGCTGGTCTCACTGGCCCCATACAGCCACTCCATGTCCACATTCAGGGATCTGGGGATGCCAGGGTGAAACAGCATCACCATCAAAGCCCGTTAGTCACATGTCAGGTGCCATCTAGTTTAATGCAAGCAGTTGTCCTGTTAACAGCTGGAGACACTGAGACTCCATAGGGTGTCACTGGGATTTTGACAGCAGAGCCCGGGCCAGGCCTGGACAGTTCACAAGGGCTCCCATAACATGACCCACATACAGCAGAGAGGTGGCCAGTGCCTCACTGTAGGGCACAGGATGAGGCAGCAGTAAGAACCATGTTGGTGCTGAGGTCCCTGGAAGAACCTCCCGGCTGGCTCTTACCTGCCCAGGACAGCAGAAGTCGGGCTTGGTCAGTGCAATCTGAAGGTCCGCCACACGGGGGAGCCCCAGGACCGCCAAGCAACAGTCTGTGCGCGTGACTGAATACCCTCAGGCCTGTCCCTGTGGCCTGGTTCTTAGACACAGGCCCAGAAGCAATAGATCTTGTCTGGTCATCTACCTCCTGTGTTATTTAGTCCAGGACATCGAAACAGGTACACTGAGGCCAGCCTCCGCCCCACTGGGCAAAACTCATGAGATCAAGTGTACTACTGTGTCTCTGTCCTGCCCCTCTCTCTCAGTGGGTGCGGGCTCTCCCAATCACTGCTACCCTTGCTGCATGGGTGAAACAGGCCAGGAGTCAGTCTTCTACCTGGAAGGTGAGGAAACTGGGGCCCAGAGAGGGCCAGGGCCTTGCCCACAGCCACACAGCCCATTGCTACCAAGAGCAAGTTTTGAATTGGGGCCTCAGGACTCCCAGCAAGGTGCCAGCCTTGCATAGATTCTCATGGGTCTCCTGGAAGTCCATTTGCTATCTGGGAAGGCTCGACTGAAGCCATCCCCACCCTCCACACACACCCCCCTCAGTTCCCCGATCTGCTCATGGGGCTGACCCAAACAGGCAGATAGCTCTGTCCTAGAAGCTCCACCAAGACTCTGTGGTGACCACCTTCCCTCCAGCCTTTCCACGGGTCACTTCCTGCACTCCCCAAGGGCTTGGGCTAGATGTCACCTCTCTGGGAAATCTTCCTGGACTCCCATGGGCCCTGCCCAGCTTCTAACCTTCCCTTGGGCGTCACAAGTAGGCCAGGTCAGGCTGTCTTAGGAGGACAAGAGACACTAGCTTCAGGGAGGGCCTGCTAAGCAGCTACGGGACAGTGGTGAAGACCCTAGGGGTCTGTGTCTCTAGAGCCTCCATCTGCAAACTCGGCTTCCCCAGAGATGGAGGGGTGCCTGGAGATGTTTGTGAGAAGACAGTGGGACCCCTTAGCTACTTCACACTGCCTCCTCTTGGTCAGCAATAAGTTCCCCCCAAGCGGTGGTGCTGGGGACCAAGGGAAAAGGCAGAGACTCAAGGGTCTCTGGGCCCCTTGATGTCTGAGCTCAGGGAACTGGACAACGAACAGGAGCAGAATGCAGTAGCAGGGTGCCGAGGCTGTGCCCGGGCCAGCTCCTACCTGTGATTGGGCACGAACAGCCGGAAGTCACGGATGTGTGTAGCATCTTTGGACAGGATGATATGGCCGGTGAACTGGCCGGGTGAGAACCAGAAGGGGAAATCAGGAGGCTCACTGAGCTGGAACTCGGCGTGGATCCTGTGGGGAACAGGGTTTGCTAAGCCTGGACCCCTCCCCAGTGTTCCCCAGAGCCTAGGGAGCCCTGGCCAAACACCTGTGGGATCGGGGGCAGGGAGAATGCAGGGGTTGCCACTATTCCTGAAGGCCTAGTCTCTGTGCCTGCCTTCCCTGGAAGCCTGGCCCTGACCCCCACCCCAACATCCTTCTCCAGCGTAGAGGCGTATATACGAGCCTGTGCATGCGTGCGTGCGTGCGTACGTGCGTGCGTGTCCCCGTCCCGTATTCTGGACCTGTATGTGAATGATACCACCCTGGCCACCCGTCAGTTGCAGTTCAGGGCTACGCAAAGTTCCAGACACCTCTCCCCAAACTGCGTGCCCTCTAGGGAAGCTGTTACTCCCCTGACCCACTGAGGAAACTGGGGCCCAGAAAGCCTGTGCCTATAAGGAAGGAGGCGGCAAAGTTGGGGGTCAATGGCGAGGCCTGCTCCTACCCTTCCAAGCATCGGGACACTCACCGGAACATCACAGTGTAGTAGGAGTCGCTGATGGCCGTCAGGCAGGCCACCGTGCCCTGAGGGGCGAAGCGGGTCTTCACGAAGGGCCGGGGATGAAACATGCTCAAGAGCCGGTGGATGATGACCTACAGACGGCAGTGAGACCCTAGCTGGCTTGATGGACCCTGGGGCCTGGATCTGTAAGCGGAGGCCCAGGGGGAGGGAGACCGAAGGGGAGGGATGCCTGGTGCTGGGGTCCAGGTTCGGCTAGGAAGGGCCACTCGTGAGCTAGGGCCAGGAGGGGACTGCATCTCCCTGTGCGGCCCTTACCTCCTTGTCCTTGGGCGGCGGTGGGTAGAAGCGGTTGTTGGACAAATAGCCCGTGAAGACACTCAGCTCTCCAGGGATAATCCACCAGGGCTGGCCCAGCTCCTGACCTGGAGGGGGCAGGAAGGGCCGGAAGTGGCGGGCGGCGAACACGGCGGTGGGTGAGGCTGCAGTGGTCCAGTTGCGGAGGCCTGACAGAGCGAGGCGGGAGACCTGGGGACAGGGACACCAGCACTCTAGGTCTATGTCCCTCGAGCCCCGCCAGACCATAGACTGGGACAGCAGAGGTGGCATGGGGAGGGTCGGGCCTCAGAGACGGCCACAAGCTTAGCACTGTCCTGCCCGAGAGAAGCTCATGTCACACACACCCTGCCCCCGCTTCAGTGGCTTGCCAGGGCCAGGGCCAGGCCAGGCCAGGGCCGCTTACTCAGGGCGCCCAGCTGGAGGTGCCGCCTGGCCTGGAACAGGGTGGTTGAGCTCTGGCTTCCCCAAGATCCCACCCCTATCATCTACATAAGCCTTCAACCAGTCCCGGGTGCCAGGCCCTGCCCCAGGCTGCCTGGCTCCCTCAGGGGGTCTTGCTTCCCCTCAACCACAGCTGACCAGAGTTTGGGGTTGTTGTTGAGTCTGATGACGGAGGGAAGTGAAAAACCCAGAAAACTCCAGAGTTAAGAGCAGAGTCCCAGGGAAGGGGAAGGAAGGTCGCCCCCAGAGAAGGCCCTGCCTCAAGTCACCTGCCCCATCGTGTTCGGGCCCCGAGCAAGGCCTCCCCCTGAAGAGTGTGTGTGTGTGGCAGAAGAGATCGGTGAGCAGCCTCAGGGCTCTCCACATGTGCCACGGAGCTCAGAGGCAGGACCCTGGAGGCATGTGGCCCCTCTGTACAGCCCCGCATCCTGTAGCTCCTCTGTGATTTTACGGCTTCAGACAGGGCTTGTACCTCTTGAAGCATCGTTACCAGGACGGAAGGGCCACCACACCCCTGGGATCTGGACCACTGGGAAACTGCCAATCCTCACTGGGCAACAGGCCCCTCCTTCTCTCCCTCCACAGTGGCAAGAGCCAGGCTCAGAGGGAGGCAGCAGGTAGAGAATGGTCCAGGAGCTCCCTCCCATCCAGATGAATCTAACAGGCAGGTTCTCAAAGGAGGGCCAAGCTGAGCTGCCTGCCTATTGGCCCTGTTCACAGGCTGGCCAACCCCCCAGGGCATTGCCAGAGGAAGAGTTCTGTCCTGGGGCGGGGTTGGGGCGCTGCCCGACCTCCCTGAGCACAGAGGTCCCCCTGGTTCCTATCCCGCCACGCTCTGAGAGCTATCTGCTGGGCAGGGCCATCACAGCTGACCCCTCCTCCACTCCTGTATGTTTCCACTTACAGAACTGCCCCCTGACGAGCCCCAGCCACCTCAATGTGTTGTGTCCCAAGTGGTGATATTCTCTTTCTTCTTATAGCCCCTACCTGGGCAGACAGCTCACCAGGCACCGGTCCCCAGCCAGGAGTCTGCGTCACCCACTCTGCTCCCCAGGTCCCATCAGCAGCCACACCCTGCTCTTTCCCCTTCTGTATCCTCCGGGCTGTTCCCTCCATCCATCCCCCTGCCTCTACCCACTCCAGGAACTGGCCTGCTTGCACCTTACCCCCAGCCTGGAGAGCACAAAACTGATTCCACAACCAGCCCACTGAGGAATTTGGCTTCTGTAAAGCGAAGGCTAAAAGTCAGACAGAGCCCCCTCAGTCATCTAGTCTCCTCTCTCGCTTCCCCGTTAGCCGGCATGCCACTCGCAGGCCCTGGGCCAGCCACACTTGCCCTGTGGCCTGCCTGGCACCGTCTGTCACAGGCTCTTGCTCATGCAGAAGCGGGGCTCTGCTGAGCAGGTACGGGCTGGGCATACAACGATGGCTGCTCGTGGTAGAGAGAATGGCAGGCAAGGAGGTGGGAAGTAACCCCCGCGATTAGGAAGGAGCCCCAGAGGATTTAGGAGAGGGGAAGGGACAACCAGCAGGATGGGGAGGGGGGCACGACCCTGCAATGGGGCTCACTGTGTCCTCGGGGCCTTGAGCTGGGAAGAAACTGGTAACACAAGCACCTGTCTGCCTCTCCCCTCCTCTCCTTCAGGGGCTCGTCCTCCCCATAGTCCCGGCCAGATGCTGCTCTGTGCATCCAGGTCACTGGCATTTGACGGAGCACATGCCAGGAGTTGGCTAGGTGCCCAGGAAACAGACAGACAGAAAGCACCCATCATCAGGGCTCCATGACTCTAGCTCTTTGCTCCGGCCCACCAGTTTGTCCCTGGGGACTCCTCTGTCAGATGTCACCTCTGCCAGGAAGCTCTCCCAGACTTCCCCCTGTAGGGAGGGGCTCCGGCAGCTCCCTCCTGCCCTCCCACCAGACTGAACTGGGAAGCAGGCTCAGCTTCTTGGATGCAGTGGGCGCACTGCGGGACACTGGCATGGGGGAGGAAGGGGAAGCGGGCACAGGCCTGTCCTCAGGAGCAAGTGTCCACAGGCAGTTTCGACAACAGCGGTCCCTCCCTCCCGTGCCCCGACTCACCCCTAGGAAGCCATCTTTGCTCTTGGTCATGGTCTCTGTGAGCAGAGGCTGGAATCGAGCTTCTATGGTGAGAGTCTCCTCGCTGGGGTCATGGCGCAGCTCCTCCTCCTCGTAGCTGGCCGCAGGAACTGACCCTGTGGGACAGAGGTGGCTGAAGAGGCCCTGCTCAGGCGCCAGGCCTCACTTCTCTCAGGATGCCTGGCGATGAGGGAGCTAGGCTTGGGACAGGGCTAATAACCAACAGTCACCAAAGTGACAAATGCCATGCATGGGATTCTCCTTTCAGCGGAGCCCAGGAGCAGATGATGTTATTAGCGATTCCATTTTGCAAATAAGTGGAGACGAAGTCATGTCCCCATTGTCACATGCTAGGCAAGGAGGGAGTCAGAACGCAAAGCTGGGCCTGTGTCACTCTGAATTCATGATTAGTTATGACCTTCTTCTGGATCTTAGGGGACTGTGAGGGACTCATTCAAGGGAATCTTAGCAAAAAGAAAAGCCAGATGCATCAGACTATAGGCTATGATGTCACTGGATGAGCATCGGTGGGCGGAGACTTGACCTGCTTCTCTGCTCTTCTGGATGGTTTAGCCTCCCTGCATGAGGAGCTTAGGGCTGGCTAACTTCTCCCAGCTCTCTCACGGGGAGATGCAAAATTCCTCATATTTCTCATGTGGATGGAGCCACAATCCAGGGTTAAGGGGAGGAAAACCGACTTCCAAAGCAATGACAGAATGGTCATCTGTGACAGAATGAAACATGGTACCTCTATCCTACAGGCTCCCAAGGACAGACGAAGAGACAATGCCCAGCACTTGGTGGCACTGGTGACTAGCCAAGCCAAATGGGGTACATCATAGGCACCTATCAACCACAGTCATCAGAAGTACCCAGGCTCCCTCCTCACACCACAGCTGCTCAGAGCCTACCTCTGCCTACTGAGTGGAACCTCTATGGGTTAGACTCAGGAAACTGCCCTTTTAATTACCAGTCCACAGCAGCCTGGTTCAAAAGATCACTTTTGGACTGGAGAGATGGCTCAGCAAGACTCAGTGAGTAAGTACTGGGCGCCTGCCACATGAGCCTGACCTGAGCTCTGTCTCCAGAACATGGGCTACACAACAGAAATTAGAGAGGCTTGGCCTCAGCCGGGCGATGGGAGGCAGAGCCAGGGGGATCTCTATGAGTTCGAGGCTAGCCAGATTTACAGAGTGAGTTCTGGGACAGCCAGGGCTACATAGAGAAAATGTCTCTAAAATCCAAAAATAAATAAATAAGAAAGAAAGAAAGGAAGGAAGGAGGAAAGAAAGAAAGAAAGAGAGAAAGAAGAAAGAGGCTCTGCCTCAAGAAAGAGAGCCAACTTCCAAAACTTGTCCCCTGGCCTCCAGGTGTGTGCTGTGGCACACGCATGTGTGCATGTGTGCATATGCACTAATAATAAACAATATTTATATGATCGTTGTTATTTCTCTATCTGTAAGTCAATGCAGTAAAACCTTTGTTGTTACTTATCTATTTGAGACAGGTCTTAGGCTGGCCTGGAATGTGCTATGTAGATCAGGCTGGCTTAAATTTGTGGTACTATTCCCTCTCTGCCTCCTGAATGCAGGGATTATAGGTGTGTATCACCACCTCCGGCCAGTAGAATTTTAAAACAGCAATCTGTACATCAGAGAAAGGAAGGGAGGATTATGAAGTTCGCCTCACATACTGAATGATTTTAGCGATTTAATTATTAAGAACTGGGTCTTGGTGGCCGAAGCCTTTGTTGTTGCTATTGTAGAGACCCTGTCTCAAAACAAAACAACAAAAATATCTGGACATGGTGGCACAGACCTATGATCCCAGCTACTTGAAAAGCTGAGGCAGAGGAATCCAAAGTTCAAGACTAGCCTGGACTCTATAGTGAGCTGAAGGCCAGCTTAGTGAGACTCTATTTCCAAATAGATGGGGCTGGAGAGATGGCTTGGTGGTTAGGAACACTGGCTGCTCTCCCAGAAGACCTGGTTCAATGTCCAGCACCCACAACTGTAACTCCAGCTCCTGGGGAATCCGATGCCCTCTTCTGGTCTCTGTGGGTACTTCACTCATAGGGTGCACATACATGCAGACAGACAGACATGTAAACACCTAAATAAATCTTTTAAAATTTGCATTTTCACCTGACCATCCTGCTCTAGCAGTGACCACAGGACCCTGAGCCAGCAAGTGAACATCCTTCACACCCATCCCTGAAAGCTGGTAAGCCCATGATGGTCCTATGGTACCTGTCCCTGAAAGTAACTGCTTTCCTCTTCCCTGCCTCTCACCCACAACCAGCTGGCGCCCAGCTGGGTACCTAAGATCCTAAGTTTCAGGGGAGGAGGCAGGAAGCCTGCTTGGGCTATACAGCTTAGGCCAGTGGTAAAACATTTGAGTAGCAGAAGCAAAGCTCTGTGTTCACTCTCCACTAGCTCCAAAGGTTGGAGGTGAGGGCGTGACAGTGGCAGCTAGGGAGATGGCTCACTTGGTAAAGCATGAGTTCAGATCTCCAGAACCCATGTAAAAAGTCAGGCAGAGTCGTGTGTGCCTGTAATCCCAGCACTGAGAGGTGGCGACAAGAGAATCCTGGCTGCTTGCTGGTCACCAGCCTGGCATAAGTGGAGGAGTTCCAGGCCATCGAGAGACTCCGCCTCAAACAAAGGGTGGAAGGCCCCGACCCACGACACTTGACAACCGACACAGGTTGTCCTCTGAATATCACACGGGCACCCACACTCACAAGTGCGCCGACACACGGCCTGGGTGGGGACAAGCACTTTATAACTTATTTGAGACTCAGATCACCCGGCTCTTTCATTTTAAGAAAATTAACAGTTGCACCTGGGCAGCACCAGGCTGGTAGGAGCAAAGAATCACACAGCGCCCAGGAGCTGTGCCAGAGCGCAGTGGAAAGAGCTGTGGTTCCCGCTTCCTGACTCTGCAGACTGACCACTGCACACAGCCTCTCTGAATCCTCAGCCCCGCCAGCCAGGGCAGAGCCCGGCCATCCGATGGCCAGGTCTAACCTGGTTCTCTGCCTTCTAGCCTGGCAAGCGGGTGTCTCCATCTCCTGAAGATGTGGCAGGGAAGGTAGTGAAGGAATGTTAGTGTTACCATTCACAATCGTGATTGAAATGCGCTTGGGTGCACCCACCAGCCAGAAAGTGGTGGTGGTGGGGTGGGGTAGGGGGACCCCGACGTGATATGTGCGCCCCGTGAGTGCCCAGCTTCTCTGGTACCTGTCAGTTTCTCTGCAATGGGTTTGAACTCTTCTGGGCTGATGTACATATCCTGGTCAGTGTCCAGCGAGGAAAAGAGAAAGAGGCCATCGGTCCCCAGAACCTTCAATGCCGATTCCTGTTTGGGAGGAAGGGGCTGAGCTGACCGGCCCTGTTAGGCCCCAATCTCCCCTCTCCCAGTCCCGGAGCGGGCAACTGCTTCCGGATACAGTAGCTCCTGCCATCCTCTTCCAGAGTCCCCTCCATACTTGCCAGCCCATATGTTCAAATACCAGCTCAACAGAGTTCCTTGTCCCCTTACTAGTCGCGGCTGGTCCCGGCCTCACATCCACGCCTTCAGCCATTGTCTACTCCGGGTGCCCTCCCTCTCCTTCCAGAGGCCCGATCCTACTTTACCCTGCCCTGGCCATGGTCCCCCCCAGCCTCCCCAGTCCCCCTTCCCGGATCGGAGGGCAGCGTTTCACTCTGCGCCTCCGTCTGCAGCCACTGTGCCCGGCAGCCCCGTGCACCGTCCCCCTCCGGTCCCCGCCGACCTGCCGCGCGGCCGCCTGGGCGTCGGCGAGGAGCGCGCAGGCCCGGGCAGCGGCGGCGGCGGCCACGGCGGCCACCAGGGCTCCGAGCAGCAGCGCCAGGGCGCGGGCGCGGCTGCGGGGAGGCGCGGGCTGCGCGGCGGGGTCCGGGCTGTGCGGGCGGCGCGCGGCGGGGCGGGCCCGGCCCATGGTGGCGGCTCCCGGGCTCCCCGGGCTCCCGGCCGCTGCGAGGACGAGGAAGGCGCGGCGCGGGCGGCGCGGGGCGGGGCGGAGCCGGGAGGGAGGGCGTCAGCGGGGCCGACTCTGCGGGTCCGGCTCGCCCCGGGGAAGAGGGATGCCCCAAGGGCGCGGCGCCTTTTCGGCTGGCCCACCGGCCCTCTGTCCTTATCTCACCTCTCCTTTAAAATAATTAATTAATTAATTAATTAAAAAATAAATTGTTTTAGACATCCTTTTACTCTGTAGCTCAGGCTAGCCTGGAACTTGCTGTGTTGTCCAAGCTGGCCTTAAATTTGCAATGATTCCCCCTGTCTTTGTCTTCTGAGCCTTCTGAGTATGATCACCCTCACCCCTGCACACACACCCGGTCTGTCTTTCCCTTCCTTCCTCCCTTCCATCCAGAGTTCAGTTATTTTTGCAAAACATGCGTGCCGTTTTTGAAGAAAGCTGTTGAAGTCATGATCTAAAATTTACCCGTTGGGGCTCAAGAGGACTCATGAGGACTGGAGAGGTTGGGTTGTTGCGCAAGCTTATGGACTTGAGTTTGGATCCCCAGCACCCACGTTAAAAGGCCAGATGTGCTTGCACGCATCTATCTGTAACATAGGAAGGCTGAGACGGGAAGGTCCCTGGGACTTGCTGGTCAGTCGGCCTAGCCAAACAGGTGGGCTCCGGATTCAGCGGGAGACTGTGTCTCAAAAAATATGGTGGAGTGAGAGAGGAAGACACCTGATCTTGACCTCTGGCCTGAGTGTGCACACATGCAAACACACACATATGCACACACACACACACACACACACACACACACAGAGAGAGAGAGAGAGAGAGAGAGAGAGAGAGAGACGGGTATTCACAAATCTATTTTATCGTACCAGAACAGGACATGGCTGAACAGGTTTTAAAAATGAGGCTGGTGCCCAATGGTCTCCAATGATGGCCAGACCGGGCCTGTTCTCTGCAGGGTCTTCAGGCATCTAGAGCATCAGTAACCAGTGATGAAGCCCTCACCTCCCCTTCATGGTCCAGCTAACGGGCCCTTCTTCAGGTTGGTCACACACAGGTGGGAGCCCCGAGACCTTCACAGCCCAGGGCCAGGGTTTCCTCCCGTGTGTGGAGAGTCCCAGAGGCCCTCCTAGGGGCCGTGGAGAGAGGGAGTCAACACTCCTGGGACTGCAGCCCTGGCAGGTGGTTTAGTGCCAATAGTCACCAGCTGGATTTGGCTGACTCGGGGAATGTCTTTCTGGAGAGCACTGGGCATGCTCCAGTAAGGGCGTTAGAAAAGGAAGCTATGCAGTTGGAGGAAATGTCTCCCTAGCGGTCCATCCCCAGGAGCCCTACTTCCTGTCAGGCTTCCTTTAATTATAGCTGGCTGCAAGGCCCCAAGGTGACTGCTCTTTCCCTGAGCGCATCGGGTGTGAATTTCTAGACAGAACTCAGTCTACGGAGAAGAGGTGTAGCCTTTGGAGACCACCACCAACTCCCGTGTACCAGCGACACCCCCCACCCCGACCCCTACCCCCACCCTGTGTGCATGGACTAGTGGAGTCCAGGCCACTGTTTGCCAGATGGGGATTGGCTGCTTCATAATATTGTCTCATTTTGTTCCCAGGCTACCTAACCAGGTAAAGTTTACCTGTCTGTTTATTTATTTATTTATTTATTTATTTATTTATTTATTTATTTATTATTGGACTTGATTGGGGGCTGAGGAGATGGCTCAGGGGGTCCTCAGTGGGCATAGCCATGAGTTCAGATCTCCAGCACTTTCGTAAAAAAGTCAGTATAGGGCCCACCTGTAATCCCAGTGCTGGGTACCCACAGGCGCTGGGGTGGTGGTGGGGTGACCCCAGAGTTCACAAGCCAGCAACCTTAGGTAACTGGTGAGTTCCCAGATTCAGTGAATCTGTCTCAAAACATAAGATGGTGAGCAAAGCTTGATTTTGCTGATATCCTGTAGCACTTTGGTCACGGGTTCCCACAGTGCCAGGAAGTCAGGGTCTTGTCTTCCCAGCACCCACTCATGGCCTTCCAGAGGTGGGCACTCCACAGTGTCCACTGGCTAGGTGGCTTCCAGGAACCGTCCGGGGCTGTGGGCCTGGCCAAGCCTTGCCCTGTGCTCTGACTACACATCCTCGGAGGACGAGGAGGGCCTGACATCTGGTGTTGATGTCCCAAGTTCCTCACTGTGCCACTTCCAACTCATTATAGCTAATGTTTGGGGACACCCTACATAAAACAGATGCCATTAGAAAACCAAATTCTGTTCTGTGCGGAAGCGCAGCTAACAGAGTGCAAAGCGGGTTAGGAGGGGAGATTGATGAGCCAGGTCCCCAGAACACAAAGGAGGGGAGGCTTCGCCCGGCTTCTTTTATTTATCACACTAGGTTTTGTCAAAGGCATAGATTCCCTGCTAGTCTCTGCTGCCCAGGCAGGGGCGGGGGTTGGGAGTGAGGGGTACAGGTTTCTTAAAGCTTGGGAGGGATGTGAGGGTGGGGTGGGATGGGGCCTGATCAGGCTGCTGCACTTTCTGCAGAGGTTGGGGGTTTTCTGTGTCTTGGCCTGCCTTTCTGTCATACCTCCATGGTTTTTTGTCTGTTT
Source organism: Peromyscus leucopus (assembly GCF_004664715.2). NCBI lineage: Eukaryota > Metazoa > Chordata > Mammalia > Rodentia > Cricetidae > Peromyscus > Peromyscus leucopus. The sequence continues at coordinate 135,389,587 of NC_051064.1, forward strand.
TTGCTTTCTTTTTTGTTTTTTTTGGGGGGACAGGGTTTCTCTGTGTAGTTTTTGGTGCCTGTCCTGGATCTCACTCTGTAAACCAGGCTGGTCTCGAACTCACAGAGATCCACCTGGCTCTGCCTCCCGAGTGCTGGGATTAAAGGTGTGCGCCACCACCACTGCTCCTGCAGGGGGCGCTGCTGCCCCCTCCCGCTTCCCCCCAGTCCTGTGGCGGCTAGCCAGGGAGGGCCATCTGTTTCTTCTCTATCATCCAGACCCGGGAAAGGTAAGATTTGACTCCACCTCTGTCCTCTTGGCAGCCAGTGATGAGCCCGGCGTGTGGGAGAACGGTGCCACTTGGGGAAACCGGGGCTTCTGGGGCGAGGCAGAAATAACTCAGGCATACCTGGAGCAGGTGCCCTGCTGGACTAAATAGGACCTACTGTGTGCCAGGAGCTACTCTATATCCCAGAACACAGTGGGGGGGAGATAAGGTATCCCCCCGTCAGAGCAGACTCCTCTGCAGGGCAGAGATTTGCTGACATACCGAGGTAACTTCAGATAACGGTGGCCCTGATGGGGCAAGTAAAGTAAGGTATGGGTACAGTGACACACAGTGACACGGGCAGGCTGACAACCTCAGCTGACAGGTGTCATCACGTGGCAGCCTGAAGGGGCGGAAGCAGTCAGCTGTGGGAGGAACACCCGGGCAAATGCGAAGGCCCCCAGGTAGAGAGCGTGTGGTATGTTCAAGAGCAAAGGAGCTGGAGAGATGGCCCAGTGGTCCAGAGCACGTGGCTGCTCTTACAGAAGACCTGGGTTCGATTCCCAGCACCCTCATGGCGGCTCACAACCATCTGTAAGTTCAGTTGCAGGGGCTGTGATGACGCCTTCTGGCCTCTGTGGGCACTGCATGCTCACAGTGCACAGATATGCATGCAGGGAAAACACCTATACACATAAAGCACACCTGAATACATCTCAAAGTAAACAGACAGAAGATCAAAGAAGGCAGAGCGACTGGTGGGGAAAGCGGCAGCAGAGGGACATGGGGACATCAAGGCTCTTGCAGGCTATGGCCACAAGTTTCAGGCATGGCTTACCCTCCCCAGCAACACCCCCAAGCCAGAATCTCATGTATACCAAACTGGCCTCAACATGCTATGTGCCCTCGGATGACCTTGAACTTACTCCTGGTCCCCTTGACTCTGCCTCCTGAGTGCTGGGATCACATGTGTGAATCACAGGTGTGCATCATCATGCCAGTTGAACTTGTTTTTTTTTTTTTTTTCTTTTGAAATAGGGTTTCACTATGTAGACCAGGCTAACCTTCTGGTTGTGACTCTCCTGCCTCAGTGTCCTGAGAACTGGGATGACAAACATGTGTTATGATGGGCTGCTGGAACTTTATTTTATTTATTTATTTGTTTGTTTATTTAATGCCAAATGATGTTTATTGAAGGAGGGAAGAGGTCTTAAATACAGGCTTACAGCACAATGGGAGAACCCCGGAGGGCAGAAGTTTGCTACCGATACTTTGCAATCTTGCATCTAAGCTGTTAATGCCCATTATGCAGGATACACAGACAAGGAACTTCCCTTAAGCATTCAGGAGGGTGGAACCCAACAGGGAACTAGCATAGGGAGGATATCAAGGTCAAGGTCAGTAAGCAAGGCAACAGTTACCCAAAACGGGGCCCAGGACCCTACAGGTCCCTCTTTTACTAAAAAATGAGCTTCTGACTTAGGTTGCGTGGGACATCAGCAGGTCACCTTACCCATCATGGAGATGCCTGCCCAGGCCACACAGGCACTCTGTCTTAGGTTGGTGAGCGCCCCCAGGCATTACCCATCTCTGAATACTCATTATCATACAGGCTCAATCATGTGTGAGCTGCAGAGTTAACTGCTGTCAAAGATCTCAAAGTGGCACTGGGCTTGCAATCTGTGTGTTTGACACAGAAAAGACCAACAGAAGTCCTAACGCACCCATAGCCAATAGGCTAAAGGCAACTGAGCCATTCCCTTCCTTAACAAGCCTTACTGCAAATTGGAGTCCTTGTAAGATGGTATCCCAAAAGCAAATGGAACTTGAGTTTATAAATTTATAATTTTCAAAGCCAATCGAAATGTATATAACTATTGAATTAAATTTATCATGCCCAATAGAATGAAAGATTAACTAACTGTGGTTAGGGTCTGCCAGGGTCTCCACTGTGCTAGCTGTAGTAAGCAATTATGAAATGTTAATCCCAGAAACAGTGGGCTGCTGGAACTTTAAACAAAAACCAAAGCACAACAACCCTTCTACTACTAGCCAAAAGAGCAGAAACAACCTAGAATTTCACCGCTGAATGCATGTTACAGCATAGTGAAGCCATAGGGCAAGTAGATAGATGCAGAGGCCACAGATGTTAGGAGTCCATTAACAGGAAAGGTCCACAGTGGGCAGATCCATGGAGAGAGAATGGATAAGGGGGTTGCTATGTCCTGGGATGGAAGAATGTGTGTGACTCCTAACGGGAACAGTTTTTTATTGTTGTTGTTGTTGTGTTTTTTCCTTTCTTTTGTATTCTAAAATTAGATGAGGGTGATGACAGAATGACTATAAATATACCAAAAATATTAATTATACATACCCAGCAAATGGATAGATTTTGTGGCATGTAAATGATATCAGCAAAGCTACTTGGGTTTGTTTTTTATTTTAGAGAGAGAGAGATCTCATGTATCTCTGTATGACCTGAATCTTGCTAAGCAGCTAAGGATGACCTTGAACTTATGACCCATCCTCCTGCTTCCACTTCATGAGTGTTGGAGTTCTAAGCATGCATCACTCCATTCTAATTAGAAGGGAAAGGACAAAGACTGGAGATGTCCCCTTGAGAGTGACATCACCTGGGCTGGGCCGGTGCAGGTGCAGGAGAGAGGCTGGAAGATGAAAGAATGTTCTAGAGCCAGAACTGGCACTTGCCGGTGGTTTGGAGGGAGAAAGGAAGCAGTGTGGCTCTGAGTTCCGACTCTGGTCTCTAGCTCACTGGCTGGCGTTTCCATCCTGAGGGAGAAGCCTGGTTGGTCCAGTCTGCCAGGCTACTAGTGTTGGAGGTCACCTTTCTGTGTGACTGTAGGCCACAGGGAAGTAGGCCATGGGCTACTAATTCCAGAGCTGCCTGTGAATGGCATCTAAAGTCCCAAGATCCAGTGAGGTTGCTGGAGGATGCTGAGGAGAAGCAGGCATTTGGCTGCGTGGCTGCAGATCGATGTGCCTGGGGGTGGCAAGTAGCTTCAGTTGGATTCACAGGCACCAGCAGGGCCGGGACTAATTAGCTAGAAGGTAAGTCTGTATTGGGGACCTGGATGAGCCTGGCATGGCTCCTGTGGTTTCCAGGTAGGGGAGAGGTTTGTCTACTGAGTCTCCTGTGTGGCTCTTCAAAGGAAGGAGGCAGATGCCCAAGGATGTCCCAAATGAATACTGATTGTAGTCTGGTGAGAACAGAGACCTTGGCTTAGCTAATCTCACTGCCCACCAGCTTCCTGGGGCCTTTGAACAAAAACAGTAAGCCAGTCACAACCCCAGATGGTTGTGGGCATCACTGGACAGGGTTGAGGACCAGCTGGATTTCCCTGGTGAGAATTTTGGGGTGCTGGTCATTGAATGCCTGATATAAGAGTTTTCCTCTACATACTGCCCCTCTACACACACACAGGCAAACACACACCCTGATGCCGTCTAGGACCAGAGTAGACAGGAAAATGGAGGTAGCCGAGAATCCAACACAAGTTGCTAACATCGGTGTGACATCTGGGGCCTTCCATGAGTTAAAGTCTGATGGGCAGCTGATACGAGACTCACTGTCCCAGATTCTGCTTTACAACATACTGGGGACATCATGGTCCTTTTGAGTCAGAGGTTGTCCTCCACTACATAGGGAGTTCATGGGCAGCCTGGGATACATGAGACCCTGCTTCAAAAACTAACAAAATTAACTGTCTTGAGCCAGTGAGGGGGCTAGGAGCTGTCCAGACTTGGGATGGTGGACATAGCGTGTGGGTGATGGCATCAGGGCACAGCCACCTCTGGGAACTGCTGATTGGCCTGTGCCAACTTGCCTCTTTGCAGGTGAGGTGGTAGCTCTTCCTGCCTCTCCGCCCTCCCAAGCAGTAGGAAGCCTCTAGACCCAGAATGAAGTGGGCCTCCAACACCCCCGGTGGAGGGGCCTCCGGGCCAGCGAGGTCCCTCTGTGGCAGCCCAGGCCTGGCCTCCTCCACCTGGCTTCAGCTGGAGCCCCTGGGCAGCTAGCAAATCTTGGCCTCTGTTTCCCATTTCACCCGACTCAGGCTAACGGCAAACGCTTGCTCAAGGAGAAAAGCAGAAAAGCATTTGGATTTATTGCTTGGAGAGTTTGTTTCCTCTCCTGGGCCTGCTTCATGCTGTTTACTCTAAGTTTCGAAGCATTGTGTTAAAAAAGGAGGACTTCGGATGGCAGTGTTTCCCCCACATGGAAGCGGGGCTCTACAGTTTACAAAGACGTTGGCATAGTAACAGTAACAACTGTCACTGTTGCGAACGGCACTCCTGCCGGGGCTACTCACTCAATCCCAATGTTTCCACTAACGGAGAAGCTTTTCTCAGAGAGGCTACGGGGCTTGCCCGAGGCCACACAGCCCAGGGCAGGGCACAGACGAACCCATTATAGGTCCACGGGGCTCCAGAGACTGGGTTGGCCCTCGGTTGAGGTGACTCCTCCTTCTCTCAGCTTACCCTGACCTACCTCAGCCATCTGCAGATAAAGGGAGCAAGAGAAGCCAAAATGGAACGAAACCCAGGGGTGTGCTCGGCAAACAGCCATGAGAGAAAACAGTACAAAAATAAGCACTGTGTTCCGGGGGACACTTGACAGCCCAAACAGAACATTTTGAGCTCAGATCGTTTTTGCAGTGGATGAGCCTGAGGGTCTGGCAGGTTCTGAGGAGGACACTTGTTATCGAAGTTCTAATTCCGCGCTGGCCAAACGGCAGCTTGTAACCACATGCGGCTGTTTAAATGTAATGAAAACAATTAAAATTGTCCTTCTGTCACACCTGCCGCCACTGCGGCGCTTCATCTCTGAGGCCGGTGGCCAATACCTGGGCCACAGAACCTCAGGAAATCCCTGTGGCCAGCTCTGCTCAGTCACCAGCTGCCTGCTCCTGTCTCATCCTGCTGTCTGTTCGGAGGTGACGTCATGGGGCACATCCGCTCTGATGTAGGTCCTGCGTACAGCTCGGATGTTACCCCAGTAACTGCCCCTGGACTCCATCCTAGAACCGCCGAAGCTGCAGAGGTGCAAAGGGAAGCCAGCCAATCAAGGTGGTGCCAGAGCAGGGCCTGGTTGCTCAGAGCCCTGGTCCGTTCATGTCTGCTAGGAGATCAGGACCTGCAATAGCCTGCTTGCTCGTGTGCGTGTGTGTGCGTGTGTGTGTGTGTGTGCGCGCGTGCGCGCGCATGCGCGCATAGGGAGGTCAGAGGTCAACATAGGGCATCTGGGCATCTCCCTTAGTTGTACTCAAACTTACCTTTAAAAAAATTTTTTTTGGCCGGGTGGTGGTGGTGCACGCCTTTAATCCCAGCACTCGGGAGGCAGAGCCAGGCAGATCTCTGTGAGTTCGAGGCCAGCCTGGGCTACCAAGTGAGTCCCAGGAAAGGCGCAAAGCTACACAGAGAAACCCTGTCTCGAAAAACCAAAAAAAAAAAAAAAGGGCTGGAGAGATGGCTCAGAGGTTAAGAGTACTGACTGCTCTTCCAGAGGTCCTGAGTTCAATTCCCAGCAACCACATGGTGGCTCACAACCATCTGTAATGAGATCTGGTGCCCTCTTCTGGTCATACATGCTGTATACATAATAAATAAATAAATCTTTAAAAAAAATTTTTAAAGATTCATTTATTATGTGTACAGCATGTTTGTCTGCAGGCCAGAAGGTGCCAGAGGGTGCCAGATCTCATTACAGATGGTTGTGAGCCACCATGCAGATGCTGGGAATTGAACTCAGGACCTCTGGAAGAGCAGTCAGTGCTCTTAACCTCTGAGCCATCTCGCCAGCCCTTAAACTTACCTTTTGAGAAGGGCTTTTTGCATGGGTTCTGGAGATCTGAATTTAGGTACTCACGTTTGGGAGGCAGGTGCTTTATCCACTGAGCCATCTCCTCATGCTGCTCTTTAATAAGGACCTCAGGTGCTTTGTGTGCACATTTAGTTTGAGAAGCTCTGATGTAGGCGCCAGGCTGAACAGGTGTAAACATTACTTCAGACCTAGGAAGCCAAGTGTTTCTAGCCAAGCAATCTCAGTGCCACCAGCAGCCAGCAAGTAAGCATTAGTCACACAGGCCCACTCAGCTCTGAGCGTGTGACCCACAGACAGGAACAGGACAGCTGCAGCCCATGTCACACTGACGGCCACCTCCCAAAGCAAAAGCAAGAGGAAGAAGCCCATTTCTTTGTGGGTGCTGGGGATGGGACCCAGGGCCTGGCACAAGCTAGAATAGTGAGCTGCATCCCAGTGCTGAACCCAAGAACACCATCTTGACCTCATGATGTTCCCCGGGGATCTCCAGTTTTGCTTTGTGTGTGGGATGTGTGTGTGTGTGTGTGCGTGTGTGTGTGTGTGTGTGTGTGTGTGTGCACTCACATGGGAATATGTGTCTGAGTGCCAGAGGTTAATGTTGAATGTTTTTCTCTATTACTCTCCACCACCAAAAAAAAAAAAAAGATTTATTAAGGATAACCGGAACTTCCCCAAGTTCCTGCCCTGAGAAAGTTCCTCCCAGAGTCCTGGGAAAGACGCTACATAAGGCGTGGGGTATCTGAGGGAAAGGAATCTATGTACACTCTTTTGTTCATTAACTGTAGCTAGAGTTTTCCTGCCTGGCCCACAGTCAGGACAAATCTTTGTCACCCACCAGTCCCACAGCCGCTCAGACCCAACCAAGTAAACACAGAGACTTATATTGCTTACAAACTGTATGACTGTGGCAGGCTTCTTGCTAACTGTTCTTATAGCTTAAATTAATCCATTTCCATAAATCTATACCTTGCCAAATGGCTCGTGGCTTACCAGCATCTTCACACGCTGCTTGTCATGGCGGCAGCTGGCAGTGTCTCCCTCCCACTTCCTGTTCTCTCAATTCTCCTCTCTGTTAGTTCCGCCTATACTTCCTGCCTAGCCACTGGCCCAATCAGTGTTTTATTTATTGACCAACCAGAGCAATTTGACATACAGACCATCCACAGCAGTTAACTTTATTCCTCTATGACAAAATTCTATCCACACAGCTTCAGCTCCGTCCGCACATTCAGCTCCTCTCTGTGCCCAGTTTTCCTGTCCTCATAGTTTTAGTAAGCTCCTATGCTTTTGACCTGATCTTTGTCCTCTGTTCCTTCGTCCTCCATCTCTCCTTCCTGGCTCCTTGCCCTTGGTCCTGATAAACTCTACAAGAGATCAGTTTTTACCCTCTACAGAATCTCTGTCTTCCTCTCCTCTCTCTGGCCACTCTGTTCTGTGCCTGCCTCAGGAATTCCGCTTCAATCCCTGCTGCACCTGGTTATGCAGAAAGTCCTGTTGTTCTCAGTCAGTTGCTCCAGAATGCCACTAGGCTTGAAGGCAAGGGATGATATGAGCTTCATTTGCACAAGAAACAAAGCATTGCATCTGCGGCCTGCTGGTCTCCTAGGCTTTGTTGGGTGTTAGCTCTCTAGTGGATCAGCGGCTGAGAAGCTTAGCTATTTGCCAAGTGGTCTGTGAGTATTTGGGCACGCAAGAATTTCGTAGCAGAAGACAGCTGAAATATTAAGGCTGTTTAACACCAAATATTCCGTGATAAATGGCTTCCCATTGGACGGAGCCTTGTCCAGTCAAAGTATAGCTTTAATACACAGCTGAATCTCTATAATATATTCTTGTGGCCTGCAAGAATTTATTTTGTTTTTATGCATGTCTGTGTGTGGGTATGTGCATGCATGAGTGCAGGTGCCCAAGGAATCCAGAAGAGGCCACTGGATTATGTGGAGCTAGAGTTACAGGCGGTTGTGGATGCCAACGCAGGTTCTGATAACCAAACCTGGGTCCTGTGAAAGAGCAGTACATGCTCTTAACCAGAGTCACCTCTCCGGCATCCACTGTACTGTATTTTTGAGGCAGGGTCTCTCCCTGAACTTCACTAGACTGGTTGGCCAGGGAGCTCCAGGGAGCCACCAGTTCCCCTCCTCTGGGATTACGGACAGGTGCCACCCAGTGCGGCCCTCATATGGGTCCTGGGGATCTGAACTCAGGTCCACAGGCTTCTGCAGCAAACGCTTTACCAACTCAGCCCTCAGTCTCCCCAGCCACCAGTTTTGCCTCCTTGACCCCCAGCTTGTCTGGCTATCTGAGCACATGTGCCTGGTTTGATGGAGGTACCCGGCCAGACTATGCCCTCTGCTCCCCATGATGCTCCAGGGCTCAGGACCTGGGCAGGTGGCGAGGACTCCCACGAGAGGCTGGCACTGAGCTGTTGGTGAGCTGCAGGAGGTGCAGACTGCTGTAGGGGAAGGGTAGCCTGGGGCCGGCCACAGGCCCTCTCCTGCCTCTTGGGTCTGAGTCATCCCCAGCGCCCATCTCTTTAGAGCTGCCTCAGGCCTTCCTTATTTTTTTTTTTTTTTTTTTTTTTTTTTTTATCCCTGGTGTGATGTTCTATGCTGAAAAGATGGTATTTTCACCACCCGCCAGAGCTCTCCTGGAGGACAGATGTTAAAATAGCCAGTTTTACAAGTTGCTCCCAGAAGAAAGGCAAAGGACAAGGATGTGACATGGGCCCGGTGGGGGAGCTTGGGGACTTTGGAGGGAGAGACATTCTAGTTGACACAGCCCAGGGATGAAGTGGGCAGGGTGGGAGGAGGAGAGGCCAGGGGGCTCTTCCCAGCTCCTTACCATTCCGGAAAAAGGTAGGCAAATGGAACCAGCCTGCTTTCTTTACCACTCAGTTCAAGGCCCCTTATGTAGGTAGTGAACTGCATTTACGTCTTCCATGGATACCTGATGCTCAGATGTTGGTGGGTGTGCCAATCAAGATGCTTTTACACCCTTGGCTATGGGCCAGCTGGCACCCAGGCCAAGCTCCGTGGGACAAAGCGAGAGCAGGACCTGGGTGCTTTGGGCTCATTCATCCTGTTGAGGACCTGGAAGGCCACCCCTGGTCTTGAAGAACCCCTGGCCACCAAATCCTCTTTCTTGTCTTTTTTAAATAATTGTGTGTAGGTGTGTGTGTGAGAGAGAGTGTGCCATACGTGTGTGGGCACCCGTGGAGGCAGAAGAAGGTGACAGATCTGCTGTGGCTGGAGTTCCAGGTGCCTGCCCGACATGGGTGCTAGGGATCAAAACTGAGTCCTCTGGAAGAGCAGTGAGTGTCTGTAACCACTGAGCCATCTCTCCAGACCTCCTGTCCTTCTTGAGGTCTAGCAGTTCCCTCGTTCCCAGGGTTCCAGGAGCCACTCGCTGGCAATTCAATACATGCTTTTGTTGTTGTTTAACTAAGAGTCCCCAGAGACACAAACCCAATGCCCAGCATCGGGGCGTTCAATGCACACAGCAGGAGATGGCAGACAGTGGGAAACTACCCAACCAGGATGAGTACTGACATACGTGTGTATTTGTTGACAGGGAAAGAGGTTCACAATAGATAGTTAGGTGTAAAAGCAGGTTATAAGAAAACAGTATGCATTAGGCTGATACCATGTTTGTAAAGTATATATTGTATATATTCCTAAAAAAAGGTCTAGAAGGCCGGGCGGTGGTGGCGCACGCCTTTAATCCCAGCACTCGGGAGGCAGAGCCAGGCGGATCTCTGTGAGTTCGAGGCCAGCCTGGGCTACCAAGTGAGCTCCAGGAAAGGCGCAAAACTACACAGAGAAACCCTGTCTCGAAAAACCAAAAAAAAAAAAGAAAAAGGTCTAGAAGAAAATATAACAATTATTCATTCTGGAGAGTGGGATAGTGACCGTGTTTTCTTTCTGATTATCTTGGTTTTTTAATTGTCCCACAGTGTTTGTGCGGTGAGTTTGTGGGGTGGCTTTTCCTTGTCTTTTGAAGTGTGTGCTGTGGGTAGCAGGAAACCCCGTTCTACAACACCTGATTAAAATGTGACTGATGCTCTGAGGGTCACAGCTACGGGGCCTGGGCATGCACAGCTCTGCTCGGGAACAGCTTGGGTGTCTGAGCCTCTAGAACAAGGAGGCAGTATACCCTGGACCACAGGGTACCAGGAGCATCTCACTGGTTGATGGATAAGGGCCTAGAGAGGTGAGGTGACTTGCCTGGGCTCACACAGTGAGGGTGGGGACCACCAGGCTCAGAGTTCCAATGCCTTGATGACCAGTTGATAAGCACAGCTCAACGAGGGGGCTGGAAAGATTCAACACTACCCGGGACCTCAGCTGTGGCCAGGCTGCAAGCGGGACCAGGTTGGAAAGGAAACTCTGGCACCTCAGTGTAGCGAGGTGGACTCCTTGCCATGCAGATGGCCTCTGGGTTCATAGGGCAGGAGAGGTAGGCACAGGGAGGGTGGGAAGAGGGTCTGGGTTGGCAGACCTCACCCCACTATATCCTTTCCTAGAGATGTATCCTTATCTTTGGGTCTTGGCTTAAAAGTCACTTTATTGTCCCTAACCCTTGAGCTAGGTCCTGGCTACTGTTGACTCAGCCTCATGCCTCCTTGTTGGTGTTTCCAATGATGTGAAGTCATTCCACTGACCCTGGGGCATCAAGTGGTCTGAGATCCCATCTCACTGTCTGCCTTCTCCTTGGTCCGAAGTGTAGCACCTGGTCACGGCAGGTGCTCATCAAGCATTGTTGACTGACAGCGGAGGAACAAAGGCCTGGGGTGGCCTGGAGATCCCAGAGGACTCATTTCTGCCTTTTCCTGGCTGTGTGACCTCAGGCAAACAGCTTTACCTCTCTGGGTTTCTTCCAATCCTCCATCTGAGCACACATCCCCAACTCTATCCAAAGGGCCAGCCTCATGCTTCCTGGGTCTACCTGGGCCAACTGAAGTGAGTGTTACAGAGGCGGAAATGGTTGACTAAATCATACCTCGGCTCCACTGTCAGCCTGTGATTGTTTCTGATGACATTGTTGTAACACGGTTCCCAGGAGCCACTGGTGGGCAATGAGTCCAATCTTATTTCTTATTCAATAAACTCCTTTATTCTACTTCACATATTTTTCCATTACAGTAATGAAAATAGCATTAGTGATTTGTAACATTTGGGACCAAATCAAAGGGGAGTGCGCCACCTCCTCAAATCATAAAGTAGGAAACACAGGGTAGAACAGAGTCAGTGTTGGGTACGAGGCATTAAAAACAGATGGGTCAAGAGTGTGTGTGTGAAGACACTTAAGGTCTCCTTGAGTTAGGTCACACCGTTTGAGAAGGTGCATGATTTTGAAAATTATATTTATAATCGTCATAAAACTCAAGTGGAGAAAAATGCAAAATCAAGCAAAACCAACTCCCTCAACAAAAAAGGAAGTGAATCAAATACATAGGGTGGATATGCAAACCTCCAGTCCTTTGGCCCTGTGACAGCGGGTGTGGGGCACAGAAATTCCCCATAGAAAGGAACGTGTGGGCACCGGGGACCACAGCCCGGGCCCGACGCTGGTGCGTCACCAGCTCCTGTCTCCTCACAGAGGAAAAGAAGTCGCCTGTCCGACACATCCGTCCAGGGTCTGCCCGCGGTGGGCCTTCCGTCCCCAGTGCCTCTGAGAACGATCCCGGATCCCAAGAAAGTAGAGGCATCCCTGAGACACAGGCTTGGAGACAGAGGGTCAGTGGTGGTGCCCAGCCTTGCTGGAGCTGTCCGAGTGATTGACGGGCAGCGGGTGGGCCTCGGTGTTGAAGACCCAGTCCTCGGGCGACAGCACGTTATCTTCAGAGAACAGAAGATAGAGGTATCTGTGTGGCGGGGCAGGGGACGAGAGAGGGGTTAGTGCCTGGGGGGGAAGGAAGAGGGCCACAGGAGGGGACACCCACACCTGCCAGGGCTGGTCCTGGGGCAGCACAGGGATTCCGAGCTCTGATTAATCCTGGGCGGCATCCATTGCTTCATTCGCCTGACGGCCCTGCTGTGAGCCCCGAAGACTTGGGCCTAGACTCGCTCTTGGTCAGGAGGCCCAGGGTCTGACCTGCCCAAACTCCCCGGGTTCCCAAGCTACAGTTAAATTCCTGCCACAGTGACACAGCCAGGCTCTGGGGACCCCAGCCTCCGGTGTGGGGACTTTACTGAGTAGTTGGTAAGTAGGGCAGATACCCCGAGCAGACAGGAGCCTGCTGAGCACTCCAAGCTGGTGAAGGGGCTTGTGAAACTACCTCTGTGGTCGGTGCTGGGGCTCTTGGGAAGAATTAGGCCCAGCCGGAGCTCAGTCTGCTGTGTGGACCCTAAGCCTCCACCCGACGCGGGCTCCCTTTCTCCGACTCCCCAGCCACTGGCCTGACCCAGGGACATCTGCACTCACTTGAGCGTCTCAGCCAGGAAGAAACTTTGTTGCCTGTTGTCGTGGTTGGGATTGCTGCTGTACACATCCTGGATCCCCGAGAAGCCGGCTTCGGTCCGGCAGTGTTTCTCCAGGGCCTGGAGGAAGGGAGCAGCCTTAGTGTGGGCAGGAGATGCCCGGTGGCCGGGGCTTTAGCACACAGCTCCCACCTGGGAGTCCAGGCCGGCTCCTTCTCCCAGGATTAGCCAGCCCAGATTGCCCTCGCCCCGTCTGAGTAATTCCCTGGTCTGAGTCTAGTCCAGGCGTCTCCACCTTCCAGGGACCCGGGTGACCGGGCGACCAACACTTTCACCGCAGAGGTGATGAGGTCAAGCATGGTTGCTGGCAATCTGCAGGGGCCACTGGGATCCAGAAAGCAGACCCAGAAGCCTGGAGGTGAGGTCTCTGGGTCAGGGTGGGTGTGTGCTTCCTGTTCTACACAGAAAAGCAGTTTTGTACACTGTAGGGTCGGTGGCCTAGGCATCCTGCTGGGGACGACAGGCCACCTGCTGTGGCTACGGCCACAAAGGGCAAGATGGATCTTTCCTCTTCCCCTGCCACTTGGAAATCTGACTGCAAGAGCATGTTACCGTCTACTTGTAAACTACGTGGTGTGGGGCCTTCACCTTTCTCAAAATCCTCTAACAGGGCAACCCCCTATGTCTATGGGGCTAAACTCGCTTCAGAACCCTGGCACCCCTACAACTAACAAATCTTACTGGGATTGTAGCTTGCCTCGGTGACCTCTTGACCCCAACCTTAGCTATGGTGCTGTGACTCAAGAGGGGGGTACTGCTGAGATGCCTTTGGGGGCCCTTTGTGCCTGCCCCTGCTCTGCGCTACGTCCAACACTGGCCCCCTTCCTGCTCTGGTGATGCACATGAGCACAAAACATTTGGCCTTTGAAGGTCAAGAGCCAGGGCTTCAGGGAAGCAGAAGCCTGGATGGGTCCTAAACGTAAGCAGTCCTCACCCTGAGTGTGGGCAAGGATAGCTTGTCCCCAAAGCAGGTGACTCCTTGCTGGCATGGGCACAGGGTCTTGTGGGAAGAGAGACGGAGGAGGTAGCACCCATCAGAGAATTTTCTGGAAGCACCACACTTGTCTTTGCTGTCCTACCCCTATGTGGTGGTTTGAATAGGAATGGCCGCCTCAGGCTCACATATTTGAATGCTTAGTCCCAGGGAGTGGAACTCTTTGAGAAGGACTAGGAGGTATGGCCTGGTTGGAGGAAGTGTGTCACTAGGGGTGGGCTTTGAGGTTTCAAGAGCCTATGTCAGGCCCAGTCTCTTTTGCTCTCTCATTCATTCATTCATTCATTTATTCTCTCCCCCCCCCCCCCCCCGCTCTGCCTGTGGTTCAGGATGTAGTTCTCATCTACTTCTCTAGTATCGTTCCTGCCACCATGCTTCCTGCCATGATGACCATGGACTAGACCTCTGGAACTGTGAGCAAGCCTCAGGTCAAGGCTTTCTCTTTTCAGAGTTGCCTTGGTCATGCTGCTTCTTCACAGCAGTGGAACAGTGACTAAGACACTCTGGAGGGCCAGGTTTCTAACTAGTGCTCGGGATGGAGAAGACCATGGGGTCTGGGGGATGGCTAGAGACTGAGCAGGGTGAGCTGCTGGATGGCGGCTGGACCTGTTTCAAAAGAGGCTTATCTCAAGCAACTCATCCAGGCTCTGGGGCCAGGGCATAGAAACTAGATGGTGGGGCTGGAGAGATGGCTCAGCAGTTAAGAGCACCGACTGCTCTTCCAGAGGTCCTGAGTTCAATTCCCAGCAACCACATGGTGGCTCACAACCATCTGTAGTAAGGTCTGGTGCCCTCTTCTGGTCATACATGCTGTATACATAATAAATAAATAAATCTTTTTAAAAAAAAAGAAAGAAACTAGATGGTACTGGGGTGCCCTTTGTCCCCAAGGACACACACACTTAGACCCTCCCTAGCAATATCAGCCTTGCCTCAGGGAGGCTTTCCCAGAGCTGCGCTCTTGGTTCCACAGCCTCCTGAACAACTCTACTATCTTATTCCTTGGCCAGAGGCCAGCCTGGCTGCCGTCCTATAGTTCCCGAGGAAGAGGCTTTAAGCCCCGACGGTGGCTTCCCAGGGACACCCACTACCCCCACACTCACCATCACCACCTCCCAGCCCCACTCCCTGTAGATGGGGTCATGCGTCTGCCGCCACAGGTACATGTAGCTCTCTACCACCTCGGGCCGCAGGATGTAGTAGCTCTCGCTCAGCTGTGTGGCCACTGCCTCTCGGCCAGCGTTGAACCAGAAGGCCTCAGGCCCCAGCTTGGTGTCTGTGGGAACAGATGAGCAAGAACCGTCGGAACCCCCACGTCCCGCTTCCGTGGACCCTGTCTCGGATGGACCGGGATGCCTGGTGGGCCGAGGCTGAGTGCTGGTATGGGGTAGGCCTACCAGTTACCTCTTGGGGCTGCACCAAGCTGTGCACAGCCTCCACGGCAAGTTCGCTGAAGCCTGAAGGATTTAGTCGTTTAGAGGGGTGTAGCAGTGCATGCCTAGAACCCCAGCACTCGGGGCAGAAGCAAGTGGATCTCTCTGATTTTGACGTCAGCCTGTTCTACATACTGAGTTATAGGCAAACTAGGGCTACATTTTAGACCCTGATTCAACCCCTCCCATGGAAAAAAAAAAAGTAGAGTTGTAGGACATACCAGGCCCTTTATTGTCCTAATATACCACCAGTCCCTCCATCAATCCCCCGCTTTCTCACACCTACCATCACCCAAGAAAACACCAAGTGGGAGCTACTGGAGGATCAGGGCTGGTCATTGTCAACTAAATCTAGACATATTTGGGAAGAGGGAATCTTAGTTGAGAAACTGTGTCTTTAAGGTTGGCCTGGAGGCAAGTCTGTAGGGTATTGTATTAATTGATGGTTAATGTGGGAGGGCCCAGCCCAAGGGGGGGGGGCAGTGCCATCCCGGACAGGTGGTCCTGGGGTGTATAAGCAGGCTGAGCAGGCCTTGGGCAGAAGCCAGTAAGCAGCTCCCCTCCAAGGTCTCTGCTTCAGCTCCTGCCTCCAGGTTCCTGCCCTGACTTCCCTCAGTGATGGGGCGCCACCCGAGAGCTGTAAGATGACATAAATTCCTCCTCGGGTTGCTTTTGTTCATGGAGTTTTATCACAGAAGTAGCAGCAGCCCTAACAAGGCAGGAGCCCGGGACAGCACCTGCCAAGGCAGAGGGCGCTTGCCTTGTTGGGGTCCAGGTTTGGGGTGTGGGCAGTCTGCTACCCTTTTGTTTTCTGCAGGAACCAACCTGTAAAGCACAGCAGAGCCTCCATTTGTGATTTCAGGGCCTCCACTGGGCCCTTTACATGATCACAATCCTTCATTTTTCTTTCTTTTTTGCTAAGGGCAAGTCTGCTCTCACACATATGGCAACAGGATCAGAGAGGCTGAGCCTTTGACTCAAGGCCACACAGTGAGTCATGGCTGACCTAGGCTGTGTCTGTCCACCCCCCCTCCTGCTTGGCTTTGGCACCCAGGAGGCCCCAGGGGTGGGTGAGGGTCTCCTCGCAGGCCTGTTGGCACTTTGGAGGCTTATCTTCTCAGAAGAGGAGTCAACTGGGCTCAGCCTCCTCACCCCCCGGCCCCCATTCAGTCTTTTCGGATGGCACCGAGGCCCTGCCACCGGGAAACAGTGCTTTTGCCAAGTTCCTAATGGGGCGAGGGAGGCAGTGGCTGTACGGAGGCGGCGGCGGCGGGTGAGCCGGGCTGGTTGGGACAATATGCTCGATTAAGCGGCTGCCTTTTACAGCCCTGGGTGATTGTCCAGACAAACAGCTCTTTATTATTCCTGAGATTTCCCATTTGTTTATGGCCCTGGCCCTCCGTGAAAAGAATGGGAGGCCCGATTTCAGGCCCAGCACGAATATGACTTCCTAGGACCCGCTTGGAACCAGCTTCAGCCCCCAGACGCGTCAAAGCCTCTTCTTGTGGGGCTCCTTGGATGCTGGCTGTGGAATCTGGCGTGGCTCGGGCAGCTGCAGACTGTTCGCCCCCATTGCACAGAGGAGAACACAGAGGCTCAGAGCACAGTGTAGAGCCTCTCATCCATCCAAGGCTAGGACTGTGGCTCAGAGAGGCAGCTCCTGAGACTGGGCAGTACACTTTGAGAGGGGCACAATGGTGCGTGTGCGTGCGTGCGTGCGTGCGTGCGTGCGTGCGTGCGTGTGTGTGTGTGTGTGTGTGTGTGTGTAACTGGATATCAGGGCCTGGATCTCAGCCAGGCCCAGCCACTCACATTTGGAGGGACTTTCCCTAAGCCTGTTCCCCTTCTCTGGGCTGACTGTTTCACCAAGTGTAAACTGAGGCTTGCGGCTCACACCCCTAGCCTATCTGACAGCTTAGGTAAGTGCCAGGTGGATGTGAACAGAGCTCTTAAGCTGGCGGGTGGTCTTGAATCAAAGAGTGGCCAGAGCTGGGGTGAGAGCCGCATGTAGAGGATGGGCAGAGGCGCCCTTGCAGGCAGGGGATTTGCAGGGCTCAGGGGTCAATCTGCCATGGGTGAGGGAGGGAGGACCCTCCTATCCCTGCCTCCCGTGGCACCTTAACCAAGTAAGTCATCACTGAGCCTCAGTTTCCCCACCTGTGCCAGGAGTCGGGGGGTGTCAGTAGTGACACCTCTCAGTGCTGGACACACCACAATCAGTACCAGGCCTGCGCGCCTCTCACTCAAAGTCCAGTAACTTCCCAGGGGAGATGGTAATAAGAGCTCCCCACCCCTCACTGCCCTGCTGCTCTGGCCGGTGCTTCCTGGTGTCTAGCCTGGGTATCGGCTGTTGCTTTCTTCCCCTGCAGGGTTACCTGAGCGGGCGTAGGACTCATGGCATGTTCTGGTGATCTGGGCTGCAAGCTCTCGGTAGTAGGCCCTCTTGTCTTCCTTGGCATCCTCAGCACCAAGGGCGATCATGCCCCCCGAAAAGCAGGCCAGGTGTCCCATCTTGTGATCCAGAATTCCCCCTCGCCACTCAGCAATGTAGGTCAGACCCCCAGGAGAGACATTCAGCAAATAGGTCTCGATGGCCTGAGAGTGAGGAGGAAAACGCAGGGTTGGGGCGGGGGGGGGGGGGGGGGGAGAAAAGGGGAGACTCAGTGAGCCACAAGGAAACAGTGGCAGGCTTGCTTGGCAGGGAGGGCCCTGTTTCCCTGAGCCAGTGTGGGGTCCTGCTGGGAGCTGGGATGTCACACGGGCCTTTTAAATCTACATGTTGTGGCTGGAGAGATGGTTCAGTGGTTAAGAGCCTTGGCTGCTCTTCCAGAGTCCCCAACTCCATTCCCAGAATTCACACGGCAGCTTACAACATCTGTAACTCCAGTTCCAGGGGATCTGACGCCCTCTTCTGGCCTCTGCAGGCATTGCATGCACACGGTACACAGACACACCCATAAAATAAAAATAACAAGTAAATTTGTAAAGGTTAAAAAAAAAATCAATGTTTTAAAGAACACTTAAAAAAGTCTTCACAATGGGACCAGTGAGTTGGCTCTGCAGGTAAAAATGCCTGTTATGCAAACCTGATTCCGAGATTCAGCAGTCATCACAGTGAATAAATAAAGATCAGCAAAGCTTCCCCTCCACCGCACCCTCTGCTAGAAGGGCTTAGCCGGAGGCTGCTGGCCTGGGTAAGGGCTCCAGCATCCAGAAGGCACTGGAGTCCCCAGCCTTCCTGTGGCTAAGCGCCTTTGTGGGAGGGAGGCCCCCCGTGTCTCATCAGAAAATGAATCCCTGCCCCGTCCAGGGCTTCAGCAGCACTTTCTCCCTCTGCTGGGCGTGGGAGGATCAGCTCACCCCCATCACCCACGGGAGCCCCTTCTGCCGGCGCTGCAGGCTCCTTTTAGAAGAAAGGGGCTCCTGAGAAATGACTCATGATGTTGGGGTGCCTTCTGCCAATAGTTGCCGGAACTCTGAAGCTGGGTGTCGTCCACACAGTCTAGAGCTGGCCCTCAATAGGCCCATGAGTCCTGGTTTTAGCTGAATACCCCTGGAAACATTCCTGGCCTTTGTCCCTATTATCCATGCTCATCTAGCTACTTTTTCAAAAAAATTATGCAGTTTTTTTTTAAGTATGACTGCTCTGTCTGTATGTATGCTTGCATACCAGAAGAGAGCAGCAGATCTCACTACAGATGGTTGTGAGCCACCAGGTAGTTGCTGGGAATTGAACTCAGGACCTCTGGAAGAGCAGCTAGTGCTCTTAACCGCTGAGCCATCTCTCCAGCCTCCCCCGCCCCAGTCTACTCTTAAATGAACTGGATCACATCCTAGGCCTTCATGCAACCCCAACAGACTCTTGGCACCATTGGAAGGCGGCTCCACCAGGCCTCAAAGGCACCCTGATCTGGACCCCAAGGAGTGACTGGTTTTCTAGACTGATTCCCGGGCACACATTCTGTAAGTTCAAATCTCTTTTCTATCAGTTCTGCTGTGTGGCACTGGGCAGGTTAAACGCTTTCTCGGTGCCATGTCAGAGTCCCCAACAAATGCTGCCCCTGGGTCTCTGCGGCCCATCCCAGCCTCAGTGGCCTTTTCTCCTTCATGCCCGAGGGCTGGGGACACATGTGGCACACTGTGGATGGGCCTAGCTCTGGGTGCAGAGGTCTCTGTCAAATGCACATGGGGATGACTGTCTGTGACCAACGGTCAGGAAAAGGTAAACTGAGGCTTCGAGACGAAGCTATGGCTGCTCTGCTTGCAGAGTGAGGTCAGAGACATCTCTTGCCTCTGACTGTGCATGCCCTGCCCTGGCTCTGAGCCCTGGAAGCAGCATGCTGTGGCCCTTGGAGGGGTCAGCCCTCTTACGCCCGTCTCCTGCCTCTCCACTTGGAACACGATTACAGTCAGTGCCTCATCCCTCTATCCGAGCGTTGTTGACACAGCCCTCAGCCACCGACCAGGACCTGGCGCCGGAAGCCGGTGCTGGCTTCTGGATCTGTTTTTCCTTTTCCTCTCCTGTCAGGGCCAGGGCTGGGGGGTCTGGCCGGGGGACCCTTGCTGAGTGGCAGATGGGAAAGGGACGGATGAGGTACCTTGCTAGGGTACCAGCTCCACGTGGGGAGCGTGCTGAGGCCTGGAGTGCCACCAGCTGCTAGGCGGGGCTGCTCCAGGCTCAGCCCTGGCTCCTGGGGAGAGTGTGGTCCCCGCAGCTGGTCTGTTAAGGGTCACCGCAGGGGGCAGGCATCTGGGTGAATCCAGGGTCCCAGAACCTACCTGTGTTGGATGTGGTAAAACAGACATAGGGGGAGATGCCAGGATGCCATGCCCCGGGGCTGGGAAACAATACCTTCTAGACTTCCTCCCACAGGCTGGGTGAGTCCCGGGGTGAGTGACGGCCTCCCTGAGGAAACCACAGATCGGTATCTCTGACTGCGCTAGAGACAAGCAGAGGCGTCGAGAGAAGCCCAGGCTTCCTTCTGTGTGTGTTCGTATGTGCATGTTCGTGTCTGCACTGGTGCATGTAATGTGTACGCATATACGTGGAGGCCAGGGGTCAGCCATAGGCGTTTCTCAAGAGCTGTCCACCTTGGTTTTTAGAGGACAGGGTTTCTCACTGGGATCCTGGGCTTGTTGATTAGACCAGCTGGTCGGGGAGACGCCCTTGGGACTCTCACCTCTGCCTCCCCACCATGCTGGCCTCTTTATGGAGGTTCTGGGGAAGAACTCTGGTCCTCGCTCCCGTGCGGCAACCACTTTATAGCCTGAACCATCATCTCCTTAGCCCAAACTAAAGCCTAAAGCCACAAGACATGGTACGGGGAGGGGGGCGGATGCCTGGGCTAGGCTCAAGTCATGGTACAGAGGGGCTGAATTTGGTTGGGGAAGGGGGGTCTGGGTGCCTCTAAGCCACTTCCCACTTTTCTGAAGACTCATTTTGCTCATCTGTAGAATGGAAATGCAAGCTCACACACAGAATGGTGGTGAGGCCTGAAGGAGAGGGCATTGTGACCCAGCTTGGTGCCTGTCCCAGCCAATTCCTTCCCTGTGCCTCTTGGGAAGCCCACCTGAGTTCTCCTGCAGGGACCCAAGTGACTTGCAGCCAGCCAATGCAGCCATGAAGAGCAGGGTTAGCATCAGGTGTGCCCCGGCTCCTGCCTTGGCTCTTGCTGTGGTGTGACTAGGCCTTTTTGTGTCTCGGTTTCATTATCTTTAAGGTGGAGCTGATAAAGGGCCTGAGTAGGAGGTCACAGTGATGAGGCCCTCCTTGGCTTCCTTAAGTGCTCTCCTTTTGTGAGTCTCAAGGGTACATCTCTGGGGTGTCCTGAATCCTATCACCTATCCCAACTGGACCTAGCCTGCAGGGTCCCAGTCCTTGCTCCCACAGGGATCCCTGGGAAGCTCTACAGAATCATCCCTGGGCTATCCCACAGATTCTGGTGCCATCAATGGGGTACAGCCTGGGAAGGGGTCTGAGTCTCCTAAGTGATTCCAACATGCCAGCAAGGATGAGGACCACTAGAATATTCTTCAAAGCCCCAGACCTGCCAGAGGCCTGCCCTTCACTCAGGGTCTACAGCCCCAGGCTCCTTAGAGAAGATCAAATGTGGGAGCGGAGTTCTCTCTGCTCAGCCATGCTTTCTGAGGCTCCCAGACTGCTTAATAATTCATGGCCATCTCTCCCCTTGAAGCTGCAGCCACAGTGTGCCCTAAGGGCCGGGAGACAGTTACACTCGTTAACTTCATGTTTACTCTGTGGAGAGCTGAAGGAAGAGAAGAAAGGGATCCTCCTACAGGCGACGCTGGCCAAGGCCAAGGGCAGACAGGGCCAAGAGGGAGTGAGCTGAGCTGCGCTGCGTCATGACAGAGCTTGGCACCAGGGAGCCGGGCAGGGTCCATAGCTGAAGAGGCCCATGGCTCCACCAGTCTGTCTCAGTATGCACTACCATTTCCAGGCAGACTTAGGCCATCAAATGGTGCTTAGAGACCATCCATCTACCCATCATGCATCTATCCAAATGTTCCCATCAATCTAACTCCTCCCCCAACAGGTCCATCTATCTGCTCACATTAATTCACCCATCTCCTGTTCATCTCTTCATCAATCCTCCATCCATTCATATCTAAATCCACCCATCTACCCATCAACTTGTCCATGCATGCATCTGTCTATTCAACTGTTCACATCAATCTGTCTGCCCATCCACCCATCTACTCAGCTATCCATTGGTCCATCTATCTATCCATCCATCCACCCACCAACTCTTCTACCTATCTATTCATCTGTCCATTGGTCTATCTATCTATCTACCCATCCACCCACTAACTCATTCATGCATCTGTTCAACTGTTTGAAGTGTTCATATCAATCTATTCATACATCCACCCACCCATCTATCTATCAGGCCAACCACCCATTTGTCTACCCATCTACCCATTTCCTCTATCCATCTGGCTGCCCATACCAATCCATCCATCCACTCACATGTCCAACCATCCATCCATCCATCCATCCATCCATCCATCCATCCATCCACCCACCCAATTGTTCACATTTGTCCACACATCCATATACCCACTTATATATCTCCATCCATCCATCTGTCCATCTATCTATCCAACTACTTATATCAATCTGCCAATTCACACATCCATCCCTCAATCCCTCAACACAATTGTTCACATCTATCCACCCACAAACCCATTCATCCAGTCACCCACTCATTCTTCTTATCCATCACTCAGAACCTACTTGTTCATATAACAGCTACTGTGTGCCTACCAATGCCAGTCTGCTTCAGGAGTGAGGCTTGTATTTGGGGAAGATCAGCAAGGATTAGGTGAGCAAATGTTTGTAAGCAATCATTTCAGATTCTGTTACAAGTGAAGAGAATAAGCCTGGGTGTGTGATATAGAGGCTGGGAAGGTCGTTTCAGCAGCATGAGAGAAGAGTGGCCAGTCTAAAGGACCTGGCTTTTGAATGGTGTTCTGGGTAGAGGGTCAGCATGTACAAAGGCCCTGAGGTGGGGATGGTCTAGTGCACCCGAGGAAGCAGAGGGGCAAGAGTGAGGTGACGCAGTCCTGGTGATTGACAGGGTCCCAATCAGGTAGGACCCAGTGGGTGAAGGAGGGGGTCATGATTAACTCCAGGAGTAAGGGGAGGGGGCGAGGGGAGGAGCCAGCATCTCCAGCCCCATGGCTACTGTGTGCAGAACTGATTTAGAGGCAGGGCAGAGGGGAACAGGAGCTCACATTACAGAACATGAGGTGGTGTTCCAGAGCAAGGCAATGGGACAAGGAATCCAACTAACTTCATGGGGAAACTGAGGCCCAGAGCCTTCTCCATGCTTTTTCTTTTTCTTATAAAATCTTTTAAGATTTATTATTATTATTATTATTATTATTATTATTTTGTTTTTTGAGATAGGCTTTCTCTGTGTAACAGCTCTGGTTGTCCTGGAACTCCCTTCGTAGATCAGGCTGGCCTCAAACTCACAGAGATCTACCTGCCTCTGCTCCTGAGTGCTGGGATTAAAGGCGTGCGCCACTACCGCCCGGCTAGATTTATTATTTTTACTTTATGTGTATGAGTGTTTTGCCTGCATGTATGTCTGTGTATCATATGCATGCCTGGTGCCCAGAGAAGTCAGAGGAGGGCATTAGATCCCCTGGAACAGACAGTTGTGAGCCACCACGTGGGTGCTGGGAATTGAACCCAGATCCTCTGTAAGAGCAGCCAGTGCTCCTAACCACTGAGCCGAAACTCCAGCCCCTGCTTTTCCATCTACTTCTACCTACTGGGTTCGAAGGCATCCATAGCTCTAGTTAGCCAACTCCCTTGTCTGGTCTAAATATTCCTCTTAGGCGGGACTCACTCCAGCCTGACACCTTCTTCACTCCACACCCCATGAAGAGACCAGCAGCAGCACTAACTCTGCTGGCTCAGTGCTGTGTGGCCTTGGGCAAGTGTCCTCCCCTCTCTGGATCTTGGCTTGCATCCACATGGGGAGAACAAGCAGAGAAGTAGTGCCTGCCCCACACAGCCTGGATGCCACTCTCTCCCTGCCCAAGTGTCACCGCTGGTTTACAGGATGACAGCTGAAGCTCTGGCCTGGAGCCCCAAGGGCTCCTGGCTGCCATGCGGGCTTTGACACATTAGCTGAGGCCCGGAGACTGTTGGGGGAGGGCTTCAACTAAGCTTCCTAAATCGGGCTGTCGCTTCCTATGAGGCCTTGGACAAATGGCCTGACCTGCCTGAGCCCGGGTTTCTGAGCGTGGGGGAGGAACACACAGATGTCCCCAGGGAGGTGTGTGAAGTGCGGCTGGGGAGGCCTGTCCTGTCACTCCCTGCCCATTCAGTGGCCTCTCCCGGCATGCAGGGCTCTGAGGACTGGTGGCTGCCCACCCGGCAGGCGGCAGGAAACGTCTCTTACCTGCAAGGCTTCGTAGTACATATTTTTAGCCTCCAAATCTGTTTTGTCAGACATCAACCAGGACTTGATCAAATACTCATAAAAACTGTCCCCAAGTCCTCCAACCGAGACGTGGTCTGCAAGGTAAAGATGACAAGAAGGATTAGCACAGCCATCATTGGCCAGGTTCAGATGCTGACCTCCACGGCCTGAACTGGGCTTGGGGTGCAGACAGCATCTGCTCAGCTGCCACCCAGTCCAACTTGGGTGGGCTGAAGGGACCTGAGCGGGAACCAGGACCCCCTGAGGCAGGCATCCTGTATCCACGCACAGGGTCCTCGGGGGCATAGTCCATCTGGCCTTAGCAGGATGATGACGAGGACCCTGGTTATTAATTGTAAAGGGCTGATTTTCTTTTAAAAATCACTTGAGATTTAAGAATGGATGAAGAACACCTATTCTGTAGTAAAGTTATTGGACTAGAAATCGAAAAAGGGCAGCCATGCACAGGGCTCCTTCCCAAGGCTCTGCCGGCTCATGCTTGGAGTTCCTCTCAGTCTGTGTTTTTCTTTTTTTTTAATTACAAATTTATAATTTAATAAAATACTAGGAAATATATAATAATGCATATACATACATATGCATGTCTACGTGTATGTGTGTGTGTGTGTATCTCTACATTCGGTGGCAGACCGTTCACAGGTATGACTGCCACCTGAAGAACCCAGCAGTGAATGTTGGCCCTTCAGAAGATGCTGGGAAAGTGGAGTGAGATGAGTCACAGGTCAGACCCCAGCCACAGAGCACCCTAGGAAAACTTAGTTGATTTGTGCAGATCAAGGTGATGGGAGCCGGAAGGGAGGGTTGAGATCCCTCTCTGTCTGGGGATGGTGGGCAGTGGTGTGGTGTGTTTGTGTGATATGTATGTTGTTTGTGTGTGTGTGTGTGTGTGTGTGTATGTGTGGTATGTATGTTGTTTGTATGTATGTATATATATGGTGTATGTGTCGTTTTGTGCACATTTGTGTGTATGCATGGATCTGTGTGGTATATGTTTGTTGTGTGTATATGTGTGGTGTGACGTTTGTGTAGGTCTATGTGATGTGTTTGTGTGTATGTGTGGTGTGTGTTTTGGCTGTGTTTATGTATGGGTATATGTTGTATATGTATGTTTGTGTAGGTCTGTGTGGTATGTTTGTGTATATGTGTGAGTCTATGGTGTAAATCAGTATGTATGGTGTGTTTGTGTATGTCTGTGTGGCATATGTCTGTATATATGTATATGTATCTGGTATGGGTATATATATATATGTTTGGTGTATTTGTGTATGTGTGTGTGACTGTGGTGTGTGTGTGTGGTGTGTTTGTATATATGCATGTGTAGTATATGTTTGTGTGTGGTGTGTTTGTGTATATGTGTGGGTCTGTGTGGCATATGTCCATATGTATGTGTGTGGTATGTCTGTTTATATAGATTTGTGTGGTTTATGTTTTTGTGTCTGGTGTGTGTCTGTGTGTGGTGTGTTTGTGCTTATATGTGGGTCTATGTGGCATATGTCTGTGTGTATATATGTAAGTGTGTATGTGTTTTGTATGTTTGTATATATTTGTGGGTTCATGTGGCATATGTCTGTATGTCTGTGTGTGGTGTGTTTGTGCATATGCGTGGGTCCATGTGGCATATGTCTGTGTGTGGTATGTTTGTGTATATTTGTGGGTCCATGTGTCTGTGTGTGGTGTGTTTGTGCATATGCGTGGGTCCATGTGGCATATGTCTGTGTGTGTTGTGTGTGTTTGCAGTCTGGTGGATTATCCTGGGCACAGTCTACACTGCAGGTAGGGCTGGGTCCCCTGAGAGGCTGAGGTGTGAGGAGAGGGAGAAACAGACGGGAGCAAAGACTGGGGGACCTGAGCTGTGGCCCTAACCTTTTCCTCTTCACCTGCCGTCTGTGGCAAATGTGTGAGTAGTGTCCTGAGCATGCTCCTCCGGGCCACTCTGAGAATCCGGGGGGGGGGGGGGGGGGGGGGGGGGGGGGCGGCGGGGAATCAGTGGGAATGGGCTCAGCTTAGGCAAGGTGGGAGTGGGGTAGCTGCTAAAAAGATACAATCACACCAACAGAGCCCAAGCAAGTCCAGAGAACCTGAGATGACCTGGGGCAGAAGCCAGCAGGAGGCAGCCCTGACAGGCCAGCAGGCCCAGCCTTCCCACTGCTCTCCAGCAGGCCACTGACTCATCCGTTATTAGCATGGAATAGTCTCACACACGTGACCGACTGCCCACACATCCTGGAAAGAAAACGATTCCCTGGGCGGTGGGAGAGGTGGTGATCACAAGATCACAAGCCACCTTGGGCCTCCTCGGTGTGTGTGTGTGTGTGTGTGTGTGTGTGTGTGTGTGTGTGTGCGCGCTGGCCACCCCAGGCTGCCAGGCCCCACTCCAGGCTGTACACTGTTCTCTTTTTTTGGTTTTTCAAGACAGGCTTTCTCTGTGTAGCTTTGTGCCTTTCCTGGAACTCACTTGGTAGCCCAGGCTGGCCTCAAACTCACAGAGATTTGCCTGCCTCTGCCTCTCGAGTGCTGGGATTAAAGGTTTGCGCCACCACCTCCCTGTACACTGTTCTTAAGCCCTTGACCTCTGTGGTCATAACCTTAAGCCCTTGCTCTCCATGGTCATAGTGTCTCCTCATTGGACGTGTGTTTTGATTGAGAATTTCACATTCCGTGATTGTTAAGAGGCTGCATGTGGTGAGGGCATCATGACAAAATTCTTAGGTGGAATTCCTGGGCCTCTGTGCCTGCTGATGGGAGAGGCTCATGGCAGAGGCTTGGCTGGGGAGAAAAGGCCTTGGCAGATGCCGTCTGGAGTCTCTGTTGGCTGGTCAGGCCCTGTTTGAATTTGCTTTCTTTTGGGATGACCTAGATCTCCTTTGGAGGATTCCTGCAGCTTTGACAGCCACGCCCAAGCGCCTTCCTGGTTGTACATAATGAATTCACCCACTCTCTTCTTCACCGGAAACCAAGACTCAGAGGGACTGAGAAGGGGTGAGGATGTACCTCAACTGGAAGACAGACAGACAGATGGACACACAAGGATGTAGCTCAACTGGAAGACAGGCAGACACGGACGGACAGACAGACAGACAGACATGCATGCACATGAGGATGTAGCACAAGCAGAAGACACACACAGACACACACACACAGACACACACACACAGACACACACACACATACATACATACACACACACATACACACATGAGGATGGATGTAGCACAACTGGAAGTCAGACACGGACAGACAGACACATACATACACAGAGGGGGGGGAGAGGGAGAGGGAGCACACTAGAAGACAGACAGACAGACACAGACAGACAGACACAGACACACACACAGAGTTCCTGCTGAGTGACCGTATGGCTGAGCCATAGAGATGAGGCCAGAGTGGAGCAGCAGCTTGCCTCTCTCAGAGCCTGGCCCCTCTAGTGTGAGCACAGCAGGGAGACGGATCAACTCTGCATCCCATTCTGTATCAGTGGGTGGGACCTGGGCATGATGCCCACGGGTGACTGACAGCTATGTGGCTGACACACTTGTCATCTCAGCACTTGATGCAGAGGCAGGAGGATCAAGAGTTCACGGCCAGCCTTGGCTACCTAACAAGTTTGATGCCTGGGCTACCTGAAGACCTTGTCTCAAATAAAGAACAGCTAGGCCTGGTGGCGCACACCTTTAATTCTGGCACTTTGGAGGCAGAGTTAGGCAGATCTCTGAGTCTGAGACCAGCCTGATATATAAGCGAGTTCTGGGACAGCCAGGGTTAATTCTTCAAACAAAGAAAGCTGAAAAACCTGGTACTGATTCGGGTAAGTTTAAGACATGGTGATGAGAGAGAGGCTTTCAGATCACTGCCTAGTTTGGCCCTGCCTAAAATTTTGTCTAAATCAAAGCTGGAAGTGGAAAGCCAGATCAAAGTGGCCGGGGGATGTCACAGGGCCGTTCCTTAGTCACTTCTGAGTGACAGCTCTAAGTGGGACATTCCTGGGAGTCTGGGGAACACAGAGGAGGGAGCAGCAGAGGACATGACGTGAGAGGCTCTGTGAGAGACGGACGCTGCAGTGGTCTTAATGGCTGCAGCTCTCCGGAGAAACGGCTCAGTGGTTAAGAGCACTGGGTGCTTCTCCAGAGGACCAGGGTTCAGTTCTCAGCACCCACATGGGAGCGCACAACTGTCTGTAACTCCAGTTCCAGGGGATCCATGGCACCAGGCATGGTGCGTGCACACACACACGCACGCACGCACGCACGCACGCACGCACGCACGCACGCGCACGCGTGCGCACACACACACACATGCAAATATCCATACACATAAAATAAAATAAATAAATCTTTAAAAAAAAGAATCAGAATGACCCCCATAGACTCAGGTGTTTGAATGCTTGGTCCCTGGGGAGTGGCATTACAGGGGGTGTGGCCTTGTTGGAGTAGGTGTGGCCTTTGTTGGAGTGGGTGTGGCCTTTGTTGGAGTGGGTGTGGTCTTGTTGGAGTGGGTGCGGTCTTGTTGGAGTGGGTGTGATCTTGTTGGAGTGGGTGCGGTCTTGTTGGAGGAAGTGTGTCACTGTAAAGGCAGGCTTTGAGGTCTCATATATGCTCAAGCCATGCCCAGTGTGGTACAGTCTCTTTCTGCTGCCCGTGGATCCAGATGTGGAACTCTCACTTTCTTCTCCAGCACCATGGCTGCCTGCACGCTGCCATGCTCCTCGCCATGATGATAACGGACTAAACCTCTCAAACTGTAATCCAGCCCCAGTTAAATGTTTTCCTTTATGAGAGTTGCTGTGGTCATGGTGTCTCTCCACAGCAATAAAAACCCTAACTAAGGCAGATGCTAAGAATGCTGGGAGGAGTCGGATCGGATACGCAGTTCCTGGCTTGTCCAGGCAGGTGAATTCAGGAGCTGGTGCCAGTCTCTGGCTCCCGGCCAGCGCCCACTCGGGCTCAGGAAGCCGGACTCGGAAATCATGGGATGAGGGCAACGATGCCGGTACTCACGCTGCACCCAGTTCCCGCTCACTGGGCTCAGGAAGTTGGGGTAGAGGCCGAAGGGCTTGTCAATCTCCCTGAGGACCTTGCGGATGTTTCTGACCTGTGGGAAACACCAGGCACAGTTACTTTCCTGAAGAAGGCACTCAGTTCCCACCCACGAGGACTGAGCAAATGGTTCGGATGCACATGGGGCTTGAAGCTTTCCCGTGTGTAGGGGGGACAGTGAAAGAACCACAGGCTGTGTGTGCCCGCGCAGAGCATGGTGGGATGTGGCCAGGTGGGGCCTGACCCACCAGCCCTCTGCTGACGGCTCCGCCCGGGACAGTGCCGCCCCTGGGTAGACCACTCTGAGCGCTAGGGTTACAGGCAGGCAAGACCACATTTTTGAGTGCTGTGGATCAAACCCAGGGCTTCCTGCATCTTAGGCAAACACCGCTGTTAGAGCTCTATCTCCGATCCAGTGATGTGCATGTGGTGAGCGGGGGCTTTAATCAAGTTTCTCTGAGCCTTGGGCCCGTGTTCCTTACCCTGCCTGGAACAGCCATTGAGTCCAGTACAGACCCAGAGGGTGAGCACACGGTGACACATAGTCGAGGCTGGGCGTGCAGCAACACCCCCGCCCGAGGCTGCACGGTGAGAGACACAACTGAGGACTTCTTCCAGCTCTCTGCTAGAATGGGGCCCTCAGGGAGAGCAGGTCCCCAGAATGGGGCCCTCAGGGAGAGCAGGTCCTCAGGACCACACTGCAGCCTGCTCGCCCATGAATTGGCACGGCAGGGGCAGCGTCTGGGAAGTTGACTGTCAGCCTTCCTGTTCTTCAGAGACATAGAGAGGAAGAGTCTTGGGCCTGACTTACACTTCCCTGTCCCGGTGGGGCCCAGGGAAACGGGCTGTATTCGCTACCCTGGGGGGTGCAAGGCGCTGTGAGAATTTGGGCCCATTTGTTGACTGCTAATAATCTCCTCCCCGTGGGAGGCGTGACCAGGGCCTGAAAATAGCTTCAGTATGCAAATGGAGAGGGATAGAGGGACGGGAAGTCTGGAGATGCACCTGCAGCTGGCTAAACCGATCTGCCCAGGGAAGAAAAGGCTGGAAAGTTCCTGGTCCAGTTCTCTCCTGTCTGTCTCATTGCTGGCTGCCCTGGGCAGGTTACTTAGCCTCTCTGGTCCATTCCACCCTCTACCTCTCAGTTAGATAGGGTTGGCAGAACCTCCCCCCCCCCGGGGGGGGGGGCTGAGGCTTAATATAAAATATGCCCGGGACATGGCAAGGGTCAGTGTGCACCCACGGGACCCTTTCCTGAGCTGGCCTGGGCTTTCCAGGGGAATCCGGCTGGAAGGTCATGAGAACAGAAAGCCTGGCCTGGGCAAAGGGTCAGAGAGCATGGCATTGGGCTGTGAGATTAGACTCATCTGAGAGGGACAGCTGACCACACCCTGGACCGGTAAGGATAGAGTGACAAGTCAGAGACACCAATAAGAGGGTGGGAAGCTTGTCCTGACCTTCTCTACCCTGGTGGAGTCCCACTTCAAGGACACAGTGGTCCCAAACTTTAACGAGCACTGGGTTTCATGGGAGCATGCAGACTCCGGGGCCTGGGGCAAGTCTGTTTCCTTCCAGCTGTGTGGGTGGTGGATGTGCTCGGGGAACAGCTGGCGACACAAGAGAGCGCCACCAGGGAGAGACGTGAAGCCATCTCAGAAAGATAGCAGGACCCCCAAATGCTGTTGGGGGGGGGGGGAGCGCTGAACGGGGCCTGTGTACACTGCCTTCCTTTGGATTCAGGATTGGCTCTGATTCCAGACATTTCCTTGGCTGTAGCCCTTCCAGAGAGCTTCCCAGAGCCGGGTACAGACAACTGTCAGGACTGGGCAGTGATCTGGACGCCACTTCTCAGCACCCACGTAGCCTTGGGCAGCCGAGAGCAGCAATAAGGAACCACTCTGTCAGTATGAGCCAGACAGGCACCTGGGAGGGAAAGGCAGGCAGATCTCACACAGAGAAAAGCTAAATGTCCCTGGAAAGGGTACATGTGCACACCACCGCCTGTTCCTGCCAGTATGAGGAGCCTGGCTCACTCACAGTCTCCAGATTTCACAGCTCACAGATCTGCCACCAGCCAATGCGCCAGCACAAACCTCCCTGGCAGAGTTCTGGTGGCTTCTGTTCCCCTCCCTGCAACCTGGCATTGGGCACAGTTGGTTCTTCCACCAGGAACCACCCTGAGAATGGTGTTTGGGGGTCCTGTACATCCTGACTGCAGACACTTGCCCTCTGCCCCTCTGCTGTGGTGTGAGGGACCTGCCTGGGGAGAGAGCGAGGGGAAGCTCACCTTTTCTGCAAAGACCGGGTTGCCAGAGAGTTCAGTGAGGTGCAAAAATTCCAAGTGCAGGGATCCAAACTCAGCCAGGATGCTGCTGCTGCCCGCGGTGGCCCAGCCCCAGCTACCGCTGAAAAGACATCAGCTGCGTCACCCTGCTGGCTCCTTGGCTGAGATGCGCAGTGGCTAAGGTACAGGGTGATGTCTGCTGTGTGCTAGACACCTCAGTTAATCCTCCTGGGCCCTCGCTATGTGGATGGCGCTGGGGCTGGTGAGGGGACGGAACTTAGTGAAGGTGATTTGAACCCACGCCAGTCTTTGTTCCTACCAAGCAGCTCTAGAATGTTCGGGGCTCAAGGCATGACACAGACAGATATGGTGAAATCTGCAGGTGATGCCGATGGTGTGGTCAGGAGCCATGAAGGCCCCACGGGACACTCAGTGGCCATCTTTGGGTTTGAAGAGGGCAGTTCTAAGCAGAGACACCCCCCATGCACACGCATACACTTTTGCCTTTCCCTCTACTGAAGGTCATATAATAGCCCCAGCCTGGAGTTTCTTGGAACCTACAAGGTGTGACCACAACCCTAGAACTGCAGGACCCAAGGGAACTGGAGGTTAGAAGGGGCCCTCCCAGCCAATGCTAGTGCCCCGTGAGACTGCACGTCTCACAGCACATCAGTCGCGTTCTCCGTCCTGTGCTCAATGGAGGCTCTGATGACCACTTTGGGGTCCAGCGCTCTAGGAGTAAACCTCAGCGCCAGCACACGCATTATCCCCCCACTTTCCCTGCTAGAGACAAAGACTCTGGCCCACAGTCAGGTCCCTCCTGCCAGAGTCACCAGTCTGTGCGGCAGCTGGGCCCAAAGGAAGCTGAGCTGAGCCAGCCCCGGGGGAGGCCGTTGCCCGCACCACTCTGCCCTGTGAGGGGGTACTTTCCAGCCCCCCCACCTGCCGCGCCCTGGAACCAGGTGTAGGGTCCAGCGCCACTTAGCTGGGGCCCCCCAGGCAAGTCCCTGTGTGCCTCAGTTTCCCTATCTGTATAACAGAACGAGGACAACTGCCCTTGCCTCCCAGCCTCTGGCTTTTGTGAAGACTTGGTCCTGAGTGAGGATGGCAGGTAGGCAAGAGGCTGCCTCTCCATATGGTCCAGATTCCATACACATATCCCATGGGATATTTATGACTGCAGAGGAACAGACATTCTGTGGAGAGTTAGTTGGGATGGGGGAGGGTGGGTCAGTGCAGTGACTGTCTCCCCTGGACAGGTTGTGGGGTGGCTGTGGTGCCTTTTGGAGGCCCCTCTGCTCTCCTGCTGCCTAGGAACCGGCTGCTGTCCATCCGTCTCCAGATGGAGAAGACTTGGGAAGGCAGTGTGGGGTGGGGAGGTGCCCAGGGGCCACACTTCTGTTGGTGCAGGCCCGGGGCCTCAATGTCCACTCTGAGCTCTGCTCTTGCTCAGCAAGGGTCTTCCTGGAAAGCAGGGGAGCTGAGGTGAGTCCCAGCTCCTGGAAGCAGATGGAGGACTGTGACTTCCACCAATGTAGAGACCGCCACACCCCTTGTCCTGTCTCTGTCCCCTTGTGCATTTCTAGGCTCAGGCTGGGCAGGTTGCTGTCTGGGGAGCCACTAGGTCAAGCTGGCCGCTCCAGGGAGTGACTTCACCTTGTACCGGAAGCTCACAGGCATGGTTAACCCCAGTACTCGAAGGAGGAAGCAGGTTGTCAAGGGAGTGATGTGCTCATAACCAGGCCTTCTGGTTTCACATCCCTCCCCCCCCAACGCACCTCATGCTCCCCAGAGGCAATAAGGGGGTCCGCCAGATTAAGTGAGCCTTCTTCCTGCAGCTGGGGAGCTTGGAGGGCCTCCTGTGATGTCAACTGATGCTTCATAAGTTAAAAATAAAAAGCCCCAGTCCCTGGTTAGCTTTCTTCCTTCTTTCTAGGCAACCTCTCACTATTAGCTCTGGCTGTCCTGGATCTCGCTCTGTAGCCCAGGCTGGCCTCGAACTCACAGAGATCCGCCTGCCTCTGCCTCCCGAGTGCTGGGATTAAAGGCGTGCGCCACACTCCCTCCCGTCTTCTAGTAGGTTTTGTCCTCACTGTCCACACACGGGCCTCTCCGTTCTCTCTCCCGCCTCTCACAGTCACAGCCCAGAGGCTTCGGGCAGTAGGGAGGATGGCAGTGGGGGACATTTTGTCGCTCTCTGCCTGGCTTCTGGCTTTCTCTATGCCCCAGACCAAGTGCCCTAGGAGAGTTCCACCGCTTCGCCAGAGCTCAGCTTCCTCCTTCCTGAAACCCAGGCACTCAGCCTCACAGAGTTATTGTGAGGCCTCAATCATGCACCTGACTGTCATTTTTATCAGCATGTAATTGTGCATATGTAGGTGACAATAAACCTCTAATGGCAGCCAGGTGGCTTTGGTGACTTATTTCACTTTCACCTCCGACTCTATTAGCAGATACTGTGATCTTCATTTCCTGGGTGGGAATACTTAGGTTCAGAAAGGGGGAGACACCTTTTCAAGGTCACACAGCACATGGTAGAACTGAATCCAAATCCAAATCTTAGGTACTGGATGCACCCACAGCATGCTTTGAGCAGCATCCTGGAAGGAGAGGGTCCTTCGAATAACTCTGTGAGCCAATGAACCAACAATGAGATCGGCCCTCCTCTCCTCTCCTCTCCTCTCCCCTCCTCTCCTCTCCCCTGGCCAGGCTCCCTGCTCCACAGTACCCCTTGCTACCTGGTTAAACCTCCTGTGTACGGTGCAATTGTTACAGCCAGAGCTGAGCTCCAAGCCTGACTTTACTTGGTTGCTGTGTGACCTCGGGAATGTTACTGCACTTCTCTGAGCTTCACTTTCTTTCCTGGCAAAATCAGGTCCCAGTGGTTAGAAGGGAAGGTTCTCTGTTGTG
Source organism: Peromyscus leucopus (assembly GCF_004664715.2). Taxonomy (NCBI): domain Eukaryota; kingdom Metazoa; phylum Chordata; class Mammalia; order Rodentia; family Cricetidae; genus Peromyscus; species Peromyscus leucopus. Next base: position 135,423,784 of record NC_051064.1, read on the forward strand.
TGCTCACAGAGTGCCTGACCCACTGTGGGCACCAAAGCTGTTGGTAATTATGTAGGTGTGTACAGGCATGTTTAGAGGGAGCACACCCACATGAAGGTACATTTGTATGAATGTACAAGTCCATGTATGGATTTGAGAATAGCATGACAAGGACCAGTTTGAATATCTGAGCCCTTACTAGTGGCATGGGCAGGAGCAGGAGTGTTTTGTGCAGGTGTGTACATGTATGTGCACGCTTACGCATGTGTGCGTGCCAGTGACAGACTGATCCAGTCAGAGGTCCCTGGGTTGGCCACAGTCACTGTCTCCCGCACAGAGGTGAGCACCCACCTCCACGCTGGCCAGTGGCACTCATCTAGCCCTCTGGCTGCCCGGAACCAGGCCTGCTGAACACTAGAGGAACAGCAGGCTAGCTCCAGCCCTCTGCTGGGTCATCTCTGAGGAGCGTTCGCAGCACACGTGGCCGCTGCGTCCTTGCTACCCTCCCATTTTTAGCAATCACTTATTTCCCAGAATATGAAAGTGAGCGATGCCAGGAAATATGCACGTGCAGCATATCTCGATGGCGAGCAAGCAGCCTAAAAATATCCACGCCTGTGCCAGCAATCCCAGAGCCTGTGTAGGACCAGGCTCCATGCGGGGGCCACAGGTGAGCCGGGAGGCTAGGGGCTGCAGCAGAGCGAGGGGCCCTGAGGGCTGTGCCCAGACCCCGTAAGGGTGTGGGTCACTTCTGTCTTGCGGAGAAGCTCTCTGAGCCCAGGCCTGTGTGTGGTTCTCTGAGGCAGCCCTCACGGCTGTCAGCCCTCACGGCTGCCCTGGCCTCTGGGAAGTTTTGGTGAGGACACTGGGAAGACTTCCCTCCAGGGGCAGGTGAGAGAGGCACTGGTTGGGGGACATGGGGGGCAAAGCTACCAAAGCGACAGGACAGGAGGGAGGGTGGAGCCCAGCAGAAGCTGGGTGAACCCCCCTCCCAGGCACCTGGCCAGCACCCCCATGAGGTACCCCAGACGGGGGCTCAGGTAGGTCAGGGAGCGTGGATTTCCCCAGCCTCTCTCCCAGCTCAGGTATGTCATGCATGGCCCAGAGAGCTGCAGGCGTTCGGGGACATGACCGTACGCCTTCTGTATCTTCTAGGGGTTTCCTTCACGTACATCAGAGCCAAGGCTAGGGTCCCACAGAAGGATTCTTGTCCTCGGGAGGGCCGAGGCCCAGAGCCCCTCAGCTTCCTTGAGTACCAGCTCACAAGGAGAATGCTCTGCCTGAAGGCTGCTGAGTCCTACCTCAGGAGACAGGGAGCTGGGCCAACTCTGGAGGCTCTGAGTCAACAGAGCTGGGGGCTATTTGCAGAGGACCAAATGTCCCTCCCACCCTGGAAGGTCAGGCCTGGGTGGGCCAAACCCTACACTTGGTAACTAAGTACCGTCCAGGACAGTGCTTAGCAAAGGTCAGTTCTTACCACGCACAAAATAGGAATAATACTTTTCTCATGCTTCAGCTCCTACCTCCGGAAAAATTCAAATTAGACGAAAGTGACTCCCTAGGACTCCTCATCAGGCCACCTCTCAGGGCCACAAATGGGGGTGGTTCACGAGGCACCTCACCTTTTGAAGTTCACGACGCCCTTGGGGATGCCTGTGGGTGTGTTGAAGGCGGGCAGCAGTTTCTCACCCAACTTGATGGCCTTTACTCGGAACACCTGCCAAGAAAGGTCAAAGGGCACTGAGTCCGAGTTGGGTGGAGTCAAGGCTGGGGGACAGGATTGGGAAGAGGCAAGATGTCAGGTTCTGCAGCCAGACAGCCTGGATGGAAGGCCAGGCCCCCAGCTTGCTGGCTTTGCGGCCTTAGACAAAGCCTCTGTCCATTTCTGTGTTCATAAAAAGTCAGTGTTGCTCCTCAGATGGTAGGGGGATGAAGGACTGTCACTGTGGTCAGGTGACCTTGGGAAGAGGAGGGGAAAGCAGTCAGCATCACCTCCAAGTGCAGAGGCAGACTCCACTGAGAAGGACCGGCTGTCAGCATCAGCACCGCCCTTCACGGAGCTGTGGGATGGTACATGCTGAATGTCCGTAGCCTGGACCTGGAGCATCCCCAGAGGTCTGTGTGTTGAAGGCTCGATCACCAGTCTTGTTATTACTGGGAGATGGTAGAACCTTTAGAAGCCAGAACTTAGGGGAAAGGAGGTAGGTCACTGGTGGGGGGACTTGATGGGGACATTGGGATCCCCCCTCCCTCCCTTCTGTATCCCGGCATCTCTTCCATCATGTGTTCCTGCCACAATGTCCTGGATCATTATGGAGCCAAAGCAGCAGCCAAGTAAGCATGGTCTGAGACCCCTGAACTGGTGAGCTCAGTCGAGACCACTGAAACTGTGAGCTCAGTTGAGACCACTGAAATGGTGAGCTCAGTCGAGACCACTGAAATGGTGAGCCCAGATGAGACCATTCTGAGATGGTAACCTCAGTAGAACACTTTCTTCTTCTAAGTTGATTATCTCAGGCATTTTGTTCCACGAGGGGGAATTGACTAATACAACAAGAGTGAGGGAAACAGTCGATCTGGACAGAGCATATGCAGCATTGGACTTGGAGCCTAGACCACACTGTTCTCCAGATTCCAGAACCTTCTACCTCTTGGACGACAGATTCCCCCTTAAGATGCAGGGAAAGGGCCTTCCTTTGGTACTCTGAGGTGACTCAGTTGTTTCCATTTTACACACAGGGAATGAAGGGCAAGGGTGAATGGTTGTTTTAAACCCTCCAAATGATAGTTAAGGAGCCATAATGAGAACCCAGCTCAGGGTCCCTAAGTGAGGTTCTGAACCCTGAAAACTGTTCCTCTGAAATGCCAGATTAACTCAGAAGGATGTGTGACCTTCTGACTCAACAGTGTCACTCATAACCCATTTTTGCTAAAGGGCCGGTGAGACGACTCAGTGTGTAAAGGTGCTTGCTGCCAAGCTCGATGACCTGAGTTCAATCCTTGAGACCCACATGGTGGACGGAGAGAACTCACTCTCAGAAGCTGCCCTCTGACTTCCATATGCACACTATGACACACGTGCGTGCACAATACACCCATAAAACAAATGAGCAAATGTAATATTAAAAAAACAAATAAACCCAATTTATTCTTGGGACATAAATAATTGAGAATGTTGTGAAAGATTTTCTATTATGTTTATTCTAGCATTGCCTAAAATAGAGTGTGGTGCGTCAAGCCACAGGGAAGTGGTTCAGTTCTGGCTCCCATGCGATGTAATGCCACGATGTAATGCCACGCAGCCACTGAAATGATGTAGTCGAAGAGCAGTTAGGAACAGAGTAAGTATATATACACCTGTGACGTCAAAAATGTCCCCAAATAGTGTAACTCAGTTTAATGTGTTTACATATGGATGCATGAAAAAAGGAAATACATCAAAACATTAGCAATGTCCTCTCAGAGGGGTTAACCCATGAACAGCATTATTTCCTTCTTTTGATTTATCTGTGCTTTTCATGTAGCTATTTTTATTTTAAAGTGAAGGTCTCACTGTGTTGCCCAGGCTGGTTTTGAATGCCTACACTCAAGTAATCCTTCTGCCTCAGCCTCTTTAGTAGTGGATACTACAGTTGTCTGTGGCCATGCTCAGCCTGAGTAGTTGATACCACAGGTATCTGTGACCATGCTCAGCCCCTGAATAGTGGATACTACAGGTGTCTGTGACCATGCTCAGCCTGAGTAGTTGATACTACAGTTGTCTGTGGCCATGCTCAGCCTGAGTAGTTGATACCACAGGTATCTGTGACCATGCTCAGCCCCTGAATAGTGGATACTACAGGTGTCTGTGACCATGCTCAGCCCTGAGTAGTGGATACCACAGGTATCTGTGACCATGCTCAGCCCCTGAATAGTGGATACTACAGGTGTCTGTGACCATGCTCAGCCTGAGTAGTTGATACTACAGGTGTCTGTGACCATGCTCAGCCTGAGTAGTTGATACTACAGGTGTCTGTGACCATGCTCAGCCTGAGTAGTTGATACTACAGGTGTCTGTGACCATGCTCAGCCCCTGAGTAGTTGATACTACAGGTATCTGTGACCATGCTCAGCCTGAGTAGTTGATACTACAGGTATCTGTGGCCATGCTCAGCCTGAGTAGTTGATACTACAGGTATCTGTGGCCATGCTCAGCCTGAGTAGTGGATACTACAGGTGTCTGTGACCATGCTCAGCCCCTGAGTAGTTGATACTACAGGTGTCTGTGACCATGCTCAGCCTGAGTAGTTGATACTACAGGTATCTGTGGCCATGCTCAGCCTGAGTAGTTGATACTACAGGTATCTGTGGCCATGCTCAGCCTGAGTAGTTGATACTACAGGTATCTGTGGCCATGCTCAGCCTGAGTAGTGGATACTACAGGTGTCTGTGACCATGCTCACAGCCTGTGTCATTTCATAGTAGGACCGGGCTGGTGGGTAAGGCCCTTACTCTGCAAGCATAAGGGCCTGAGTTCAGATCCCCAGCACCTACATCAAAAGTTGGCTGTGGCTGCGATTCCTGAGACCCCAGCACTCAGTGGGGCAGAGGTAGGTAGGTGGTGGCCCCTGGCTGGGCAGCCTAGGCTAAGGGCAAGCTTCCAGTTCAGGAGGAGACATCTGGCTCTGGTCTCCCAATTTGAGCATACAGGCACCCACCCACATGCATTTTAGTGCACAAGAAACATCACACACACACATACACACACACACACACACACACACACACACACACACGCCATTAACACAGTTGGACTCCCTATTCAACAAACTACAGACTGAAAACACACTTTAAAAAAAAAACAAAAAAAACAAAAAGCTGGCCATGACGGGGTCCACCTGTATTCCTGACACTGAGGCAAGAGAAACATTTGAAGGCAGGAATTTGAGGCCAGTGTGGGCTCCACCCTGGAGGGAGGGGTAGAAAGCTTGTCTGTGTTGACCATGCACAGGGATTCTTATTCCTAGGGGAGGAATCGGAACACAGCCTCTGCTGTTGGGCACTCCAAGGACTTTGAGAGGATGAATTCGGGCTCTCTGCAAATAGCATGCTATTTCAGGTAAGGGCTCGAGCATCCCTGGAATTTGAGACCCATAGGGGTCCTGGGCCCAATCACCATGGATACCTAGAGAGGATCATAAATGTCATTTAAGAGATGAGATGCAAGTCCCCAGTCTGTAGCTCCACTGACTCAATTTCCTGCCCTTCCTGACAAAGCCACCAGCAACAAAAATCTGCTGACTGAGGGGCTCATGGACTCAAGGCCCTGGGTCTCCGACATCACAGAATATAACGCAAACAAACAACAAGCAAAGTCACCCCCTGAGGCAGCTGCTAGGGGCCCCCAACTGTGAGCGGTGAATGGGTTTGAGGCCTCTGAGGGTGCATGGCCTTGCCAAGGAAAAAGAAAGGGGGTAGCAGGGGGGGCTACATGGTCAGCCAAGGGGACACTGTCCAGTGCCTGTCTGTGAATCCTGGAAGCAGACCACGGGGGCTGGTCTAGAACCCAAAGACACCTGTCACCTGGAGCTGCAGGGTCCGCCCTGGGGGTCAGCTGCAGAGCTCAGCCAGGCTGGAAGTCACTGATTTAGTGACCGAAAGGGCTTGATCTCATATAGGCTTTGATCTCTTTACCCATCCGGAAGGTTGGTGGCGGTGAATGGAACGCACCCAGATGTGTGGCCCAGACAGCTGCAGGGTTGCCTGAGACCCTGGGGGGGGGGTGACCTAGCTGACAGGATCTTCTCTGCAGATAGGACAGAGTGCCGTGTCCCTCCTGTGCACGGCCCTTAGGAGGCCTTGCTGTAGCTGTCACAGACGGTCCCAATGGCCCTGGGGAGGGCCTGGGCAAGCATGTATGTTCTCGAGTGTTGGGGACAGAAAGACGTGGGTCCGTCCACTCTGCCATCTTGGAAGGGAGTAGTGGGGAGTAGTGTTTGCAGACCTCTAGTCTCTGTAACAGCCCACAGGGAAGGTCCTCACGAAGGCTGAGCTTCAGAGTGATCCACTCAGGGCTACAGAGCTCTGTGGCTTTCTCTAGGACACCTGGTGTCTCCCCACACAGGGATGTGGTTTCAGTGGCCACAGCTCCAGATCGGAGAGCAACAGATTTGAGTTTCATTCTGTAGGGCCAAGGACTCAGCATACATCCTCCCATGTCATTGTGTGACCTTCATTGAGCCCTGCACTGTCTGTGAGCCTCAGTTTCCCCATCTGCACAGTAGAATGATAGGGTGTGCCCATGGCAGCTTCACAGAGTTTTTTGTAGAAATTGAGAAAGAGGAAGCTTATATGTGAATATGCTTCCAAACTGTGAAGTGCTGTCCCAACATCCCCAGGACCAGCTCTGATTATGCTTGTCACCTTTAAAATATATATATAGTATGTGTACGGGTGTTTAGTTGGCATATGTTTGTGCACCATACATGTGTAGTGCTCAAGAAAGCCAGAAGAGGGCATCAAATCCCCGGGGACTGGAGTTACAGAGGTTTGTGAGACACCATGTGGGTACTAGGCCTTGAACCCAGGTCCTCTGCAAGAGTAGCCAGTGCTCTTGACAACTAAGGCATCTCTCCAGTCCCATGCTGGTCACCTTAACGGTAGCCGAGTCTCAGCAGGAGTGACCAGCTAGCAGGGCCCTCTTCTGCCACATCCTCTGAAGCAGAGAAAGTAGCAGCCAGCAAATGTGGCACACACATCTGTGGGAAGTTAAGAAATGGGAAGCCCCCAGCAGGCACCCACCGGGTGTGTGTGAGCTTCGTGTGACTGACTGAGCCCTGGTAGCAAGCAGTGACAAGGGAGACAGAGCGGGGAAGGCCAAAGGGCTGGAGTGAGGCCTAGTCCAGCCCTCAGTGCCTCACGGACTTGGAGGTCTGTTTCACCATCTGCAAGTAGGGGAGGCCTTCCCTGCGAGGATGGGGTATTTCCAACTCTCACGGAGCTCTGCACAGAACTCACAACCTGATATTTAGCAAAGTAACATGTCCGGGGAGAGCAGGGGCCACGGAGGTGTGTTGCCCCTCCGGGCCAGGCTGTGCAGACAGACTCAGGGCCGCCTATTTGGGCTACCCGTTGAGCCTCGGGAACTGTGTCTCAAGTCACCGGTGGCCGGGTCCACAGCCCCCTGCCAGGTGCACATCCTGAGAAGACAGGGTGAGGCGGGGAGCTAAGGGCTCAGAACTACAGACCCCTCAGAGAAGGGTCACAGGAGGGCTGGGTGGCTGTCTCAGGCATCACTCGCTCCTTCCTGAGTGGCTAGTCTTCAAGCACCTCCCCTCCCGCTTCCCTCCATCCATCCCTCCAGCCGCACCAGCCGGGGAGGTTGGACAGATGCCTCTGAAGCACATGAATGACTTTGCCTTTTTTTTTTTTTTTCCATTCCCTCAGTCATTTTCCTGTCCTGGGGTTTTCAAATAAAATTCAAGCTCGGGGTGGCTCAGAGCCGGTGGCTCCCATCGACATTTTTTTTTTTTTTTTTGGACAAAATGGTACACGCAGTAATTTCTGCCGAGGAGATTATGTTCTATGGAGAGCAGCCCAAAGAGACTCGGGAGATAGAAACGGCCTGTTACCTCTAAGCCCTCGACTTCAGCCATGACAGCTGAGGAAGGAAGGCTTTCTTGGACCACAGAGGTGGAGGGAGGCAGGGTTTCTCTGTAGCTTGCCTGCTTCACCTGCCCGGCTCCTGGTTCCAAGTGGCAGCTGAGCTGGGCAGAGTGGCTCTCTGGGTCCCGGGAAACAGCCTGGCTGATGACCTGTATTCTGGGGACGCTGCCAACCTGGGCACCCGATATTCAGGCTGTGCCGTGACGAGAGCTCATGAGGGGAGAAGGAGGGAGGGCTCCAGTTTCTCCCAATCTCAGTACAATTCAGATTCTCTGGCAGAGAGAATACATTCCTTGGAGGTGACAGCCCTGGGCCAAACTCTCCCTCCTGTCCCAAGTCACAAGGGCTCTTTGGTCTAAAGAGGCATCGTGACTATCCCATGACTGGAAAGAGAGTGATAAGAAGGGGTTTTAAGGCCACTCCCAGGTGACCCTGGGTACTTCCTGGCTCTCAAAGCCTTGCAATTACAGGTATGGCCAGCAGGGCGGCCCCATTGCCACACTGCTCCCTTGAGAAGGGTGCAGGCGAGTGTCTGGCTCCAGTTCTGTCCAGGACTGGAGGGAAGGAAAGTGTAGGGTGTGGAGTACATCAAAATCAATGGGTCCACGGCTCGGCATTTAAGATCACTGGCTGCTCTTCCAGAGGACCCGAGTTCAATTCCTAACACCCACACAGAGGCTCACAGCTGTAATTACAGTTTCAGGGAATCCAACGCCTCTGGCTTTTGTGGGCACTGGACTCTATGGTAGTATTTTATTTGTACTGAAATGTGATTTTAATTGTATGTTAATAAATAAAGTTGCTCGGGGTTCAGAGCTATTAGAGCCATAGCAAAAGCGTGGTGGCGGCGGCAGCGGCAGCGGCGCACGCCTTTAATCCCAGCACTTGGTAGACAGAGCTAGGTAGATCTCTGTGTGTTCAGGGATACAGCCAGCATTGGAGACATACGCCTTTAAGACCTGGAGGGCGGTACTTACAGGCAGTGACGAGGCAGTCTCGTGTTTGGGTTTACAACCAATGAGAAGGCAGAACAGAAAGACTATTTAAAGACAGACACACAGGAAGTAGCTCTCTTTTGGAGAGGTAGGAGCACCGCAGGAGGAAGGGTAAGGTTTTAGCTCTGACCTCTGACCTCTTGGCTTTCTCTTTTACATTGGTTCTGTGTTTCTTATTTAATAAGACGGTTGGTTACATCTACAGGACTTCTATGTGGTACTCAGACATACATGCAGGCAAAACACTAACTAAAAACAAACAAACAAACAAACAAACAAAAAAAGCCAAAGGCCTGGGAGTGGCAAGCGTTGTCTTAGTGTTGTGGGTCTTGAGAGCGGACACCTGTGAATCGCACCATAGCAGTTTTCTGGGCAGGTTCTGCATGGACGTGGTTCTGTTCTCAGAGAACTCATCAGCTGCTCTGTAAGCCAAGCATGCTCACCTGGGCCATAGATCTGAGCAATGTGGAATCCTCATGGGGCTCCTGGTTGGTCTCTGGCAGACCACCCCTCCCCAAGAAGCCACCGGGAGAGAAGAGGCGTGACTATAGTTTTTCTAAGACCCGTCCAGCCTGGCCAGCGCTGGGGCCTCAAAGGACCGACTCACCTCTTCTCCCGTCAGGTAGAAGGCCGAGAGCAGTCCTCCGATATACCGGATGTTCACCTCAAACAAGGATGCTTCTCCAGTCTGCAAGAAGGCAGGGAGGGGACGGCAAGGACACGGGTGAGCTCCCAGGGCTATCCAGACCCTGGACACGGGCCACACTGCTCTCCTCAACACACACCTGTGGCCTGCTCTGGGGACTCCAGTAGACCAGGCCACGGCTCGGTTTTCACAGCAGAGGTCAAGAGGGGCCAGCACCTGCCTGGCAGTTGCTACTGTGTGTTGAAATGTTCCAGATAAACACCAGCGTTGGCTCCCTTCCCCAGCCTTGCCGGAGGCCCTGAGCAGTCAGGCCTGGCTCTGCTCCAGGGGGCTCCAGACCTGTGCCGCGCTGCAGGAGGAACTTAGCCCAAGAAGAGGCAAAGCCTTCTCTCCTTAGCAGGGATGAGGGAGGTCCTTCCCTGGGGGGGGGGGCAGGGCAGGGCTGAGCAGGAGGCTGTGGTCAGATGCCTTCGTGAGAGCTGTCCACTCACACTGCCCTTCTCCATGACTGTGTGAAGCACACGCCAGGGACAGGGCCTAAGCTAAATTCCCCACCTGAGCCTGTGCATGGCTTTGTGACTTGAGAGATACCCCCCACCCCCGAGTTTCCTGCCGCACAGAACGGGTCTATCACCACCTCCCAGGCAGGCCTTCTCACGGGTGGTACCGTAAGGCGGGCAGGGCCTCACACAGGTGCCTTCCAACACCTCCTTTGCCCCGGGTGCTGATCTTGCTGGCCCTCTGCCTCGTATTTTTAATTTTTATTTGTAATACTTGGGATTTAATCGAGGGCCTAGGCAAATGCGTTCTATCTCCAACCTTCTTTTTTTCTTTTTTTAAGGCAGGGGGTCTCACTAAGTGACCCAGGCCCACCTTGAACTTGTGCTCTGGCTGCCTCAGCCTCCAGAGCAGCTGGGATTCCAGGCCTGGGCTCAAGCTTTCATTATTGACAGCAGCCATTGATGTCTGTTAATCTGGGGGGATTTTTTTTCCACTGGTAAATGGTTCCTTTCCACTTCATAGTGCCCCACGATGTCACCCCATTCTCTAGATGAAAAAGCTAAGCTCCCAAGAGGTGACCCCACCTTTCTTTTTTCTGCAAACACTCTAACCTGTCCCGGCCTGTTTGAGTGTCCCTCAGCTCCCTGGTCCCCTAGGCAGGCCCAGCCTCTGCCTGGAGGAGTTGGGGGCTTCCCAGGGGGACCAGGTGGGTCCCTGGAGATGGCCCTCTGCCTCTGTCCCTTCAACAGAAAAAGAGCAAAGGGTTCTGTACTCCCTCCCTGGCCTCACAGACACCCGAAGCTGCAAAGGCCTCAAGATGATTCCAGTAATCATAACAGTGATGAGGAGGCTCTGCATTTGTGTTGACTTTACGAGGCCATAAAATGCTCTCTACAGCCTCTGTCATGGTCATCCTTCCTGTCTCATAGTGAGGAGACCGAGGTTCAAGGAGGCAGAAAGTCTTTCCCAGCTCTCCAGTCCAGCTCTCAGGCCTCCCCCCCATGTCTCTTGCCTTCCACAAAGTCACTTCCCCTCCCACCTCTTGCTGAGCCACACGTCCAAGATGAGCAATGTGGGGAGGGGAGGGATGGCCCCGGCTGTCTCCCCTTGCACCAGAGGACACCAGCTGGGAGACATCCCCACCTCAAGCCTGGTCTCTGGTGAGGACACTCGTGAGGGTATAAGCCGGGGCTCTAGACTGCTCTATTATAGAGCCCCAGGCAAGAAGTGTGTTATCTGTGGAGCTCGAGGCTGTCCCTCATTTCCCCATGGGTACCAACTCACCACATCCTTCATCTCCCCATGGCCTCTGACTTACCACATTCAGGTGGAAGCTGTCTTGCACCCAGGCCTTGGCCTCTTGGAACTCCTCCTTCAGCTCCATGAGGTAGAGGGTGTCAAGAGAATCGATGATGGTTGCCCCACTGAGGCCTCCTGTAGGCACAGAGAATTCCAAGTGTGACCCGGGGCCATTTTTATCCTTTGCATTCTTAGCTAGAAAAGTCACCCTCCCCCCAGGGTCCCCAAATGCTTGAAGAACTCCAAGGCACCAGCTAGGGGGACTTCAGTACCGCCAGTGAGGGCAAGAATGGATCCACCATCCTGTCTCCTTGTGGGAGGAGAGATGGAGGCCATGCTGGGCCCTTCCCAGACCATGACCACTCCTTGGTCAGCAAGTCATTCAGTTGCAGTGATCTATGTGACACACACAGCTTCTGACACACAGCCATTCCTGCGGCTCATCCACCTCTATTTCTGCTTTATCCTGTGAAAAAATACATGTGCTCACACATGCTTATGCAGGGAGACAGACGCTGCATGCCTGTGAACCCAGGGAGGATGTAGGCAAACTCCAAACCTTGTAATACAGACTGGAATATAGCACGGGGACATCCACACACACAGGTGAGGTAGACCTGCCTTTATGTGCTTGGAAGATACCCCGGGATCTCTCAAGTTAAAAAACAAACACAAACAAAAGACAGGCTGTGTAGAAGAACTACATAATAAGTTCTAAGTGTATTGTCTACCAAATAAAAAGGCAGGTATAGGTTATCTCCTTTTAAGTGGTTGGCCAGTGGGGTCCCATAGACCCTCCTAAATATTTTGGGCTGTTACTATTACTATTGCTTACCACCCAGAACCTTATGGTAAGATCCTATTGCTCAAGACACCACATGCTTGAATCATAGAACATGGTGAAATCAAGCTGGTGCTGACTTGGTAGCTTCATCCCTACCGGCTGGCTTTCATGGCGCTGAAAGGTGCCATGCGTGCTATCAGAGGAGAAAAGTAATTATAAATCTTTCCCAGTTCTGAACACTGTGAGCCACAATGGCAACTGGCTTGGCAAGACACGCCCACTGGTACAATAGTGGCACTAACATTACGGGAGTAACCAACCACTTTCTGATTGGATTTGAACCCTGTACCACAAGACTACACTCATGCCTAGTGCTAGTCACTGGGCCAAAAGCTGGCGACTGGATAGGCCATACACCTTGGGGGAGAACCTAGTACAATTACTTTGCTAAATGGATATAATATCCAACAACTGCCTCCCAAGTACTCTTCTTTGTATCCATAGATTAGCACCTCTCTGAAGCCTCAGAGAAGCTTATCTATCTATCTATCTATCTATCTATCTATCTATCTATCTATCTATCTATCTATCTTTTATCTATCGTCTATCTATCATCTAATATATCTATTAGCTATCTAATATCTATTATCCATCTAATATCTATTATCCATCTATCTATCTATCTATCTATCTATCTATCTATCTATCTATCTATCTATCTATCTATCTATCTATCTATCTCAGGAGGTGGTGATTAAGACAGAGCCACAACTGGCCAACCTGCAGAGAATACGAGACTATGGAGTATTCTGCTCTAAATGGGACATCTATACCCCTCTCTCAAAGGCTCAGGGATCATCTGGGAAGAAGGGGTAGAAAGACTATGAGAGCCAGAGAGAGCAGATGTCTGCAGAAACACAGCATTTGCCAGACATGACAAGGGCCCTGCAGACAGGGCCATTGCACACATGAACCCACAGTGGCTGGGGTAGCACACATGAGAACTGCAGACATGAACCCACAGTGGCTGGGGTAGCACGTGTGAGAACTGCAGACATGAACCCACAGTGGCTGGGATGGCACGCGTGAGAACCACACACAAGAACCCACAGTAGCTGGGATGGCACGCATGAGAACCGCAGACATGAACCCACAGTGGCTGGGGTAGCATGCGTGAGAACCGCACAAGATCCAGGCAGAAGAATCCCAGCATGAAGTCCACCCCTAGCTGAGTTGCTATTGGCAACTGATGGCTGCCGGTGGAGAAGTCAGTTCTCTTCAGGGATGCCGTCCCTAAGAGTCTACCTGCTGTTTAAATGAGAAATGTCCCCCACGGGCTCATTTGTTTGGGCACCTGGTTCCGTGTTGGTGGAGCTGTTTATGGGGGGAGGTGTGGGACCCTTAGAAGGTACAGACAGCCTTGGCCTTGCTGGAGGAAGCACATCATTAGGGGCGGGCTTTGAGGGTTTACAGCCTTGTTCTACTTCCTGTTCTCACTCCCTGCTTCCTGTGTGCAGCTGAGATGTGATCGCTCACCTTCCTGTTTTGGCCACTTGCTGCCACGCCTCCTAGGCCGGTAAGGACTCTCTATGCAAACACAACCTCAAGTAAACTCCCCCACGTGTTAGTTTTGGTTGTGTTGTCAGAAGAGCAACCCGTACACTACACACGATCCAGGAGACGGCCCTGCCCCAGGAAATACAGACAGGGCTAAGTGGACTGGGTTTTAAAAGAGTAATGACGCTGGGAAGGAGGGTGACGGAGAAGACCAGGGAGGAACTGGAGGGGAGGGGAGGGGAGGGGAGGGACTGGAGGGGAGGGGAAGGACTGGAGGGGACGGAGTGGGAGTGGGTCTAATCAAACATTATAGGCACGAATGAATTTCTCAAACAATAATAAAAAAGATGAAAAAGTGAAAACAGAACAGGTGGCGGAGATGGCTGGGTGCGTGAAGTGGTGGCCGTGTCTGTCACCCCAGCGCTGGCAAAGCAGGAGCCCTGTGGCCCCCAGCCTAGCCTCCGCGGTGAGTCCCAGGCCTGTGAGACCTGTCTCATAAAATCTAAGGGAGCACTTGAAGAGCGACAATTGAGGCTGTCCTCCGGGCTCTACATACATGCACACGTGTGCGCACATACATACATGCACACGTGTGCACACATAATACATGCACACGTGTGTGCACATACATACACGCACACGTGTGCGCACATACCCCCTCTCTCTCACAGAGCCAGCAAAACTCCAAAAGCAGCCTGGCAGACCAGCTTTATTGCAAAGCGAAAGGGGGGCTCCAAGTTGGAGACTGCAGGGCTCAGAGCCTGTCTCTGGGTGCTGGGGCAGAAATGTTGTTTATTTCTTCTGGGTTATTTTTTGTTAGAGATTTATTTCCGTTAAAAAGAAAAATGGGAAACAGTTTAGACAAAGGAGCCAGACAATGCACAACCCAAGTCCTCATGTTCTCTTATTCTAGGGCAGGGGGTTCACAAAGAGCTGTCACTGCTTGCTCTGCGCCCCAACACTGGTCCCTGGGAGTAAATACTGAGGTAACTTGTCCCCGCCATCCTCACTGTTGAGGGAGGCAGGAGAGGATTGAGGGAAGCCTCAGCCAGTTGGGCACTGTCAGGTCCCAGAATGGAGAGGAGTGAGCTTGGTGCCATCTGGAGAGCTTCCTGGAGGAGGAGGGGCTGACTTTCAGCAATATCTTACAGCTAGAGTCACAGACAGCAGAAATGTCTCTTAGGGCCCAGAGCACTTTCACCCCTAAATCCCTCTAGGGACGCTGGTACCCAGACTCTTCCTCGGATGTTCCAATTTGCAGATGCTCAGGTCCCATCTATAAACAGCATCGATTTTGATATGACCTAGGCAATTCTCTCGTGTACTCTATTTCATCTCAGATGAGTTATGATAGTCTCAGGTCAGTCCTGTCACACTATATTATTAGGGGATAGAGATAAGAAGAAGATCATGTACTGCGGGCGGTGGTGGCGCACGCCTGTAATCCCAGCACTCGGGAGGCAGAGGCAGGCAGATCTCTGAGTTCGAGGCCAGCCTGGTCTACAGAACAAGATCCAGGACAGGCACCAAAACCACACAGAGAAACCCTGTCTCGAAAAACAAAACAATAGTAGTAGTAGTAATAATAATAATAATAATAATAATAATAATAATAATAATATCATGCTGAATCCACTCATGTGAAAGCGAGGGCTGCAGAGAGCCCACAGCACGGCCCTCAGAAGAATGGCGGTCTCCACTGTGCCCCTGCAGAAGTTCAGGGGGTCAGGAGTCACAGTCCTGAGCAGAACCCACTGAGCCTGGCCTGGCTTCGTGCCTCCACATCCAGGGTTCCTCCGCCTGCGCGTCCCTAACTGCTCACTTGTGTGAGTGTGCATGGAGACTCCGGAACTGAATCATGGGCGGGCATGGTGTGTGTGATAAAGGGCACAGCCCAAAAAAGAACCAGAGAAAGGGAGGGCAAGGGAGAAGGGGGCAAAGACAGGGCCAGAAGTTAAGGACATATCACCAGAAGGGAGTGCTGGCCGCCGAGGCGGGGGTGGTCACATGTCTGGGTGCTTAGACTACGGCTGAACTGAACTTGTGGAGCGCCAGCCCCTCCCACAACCAGGAGGCCAGGCCTGCATTCCTATCTGTCTCCTCTCTAGGTGCCTCCTCTCTGGGGCCAGCAAGGCTCTAGCGAAGACTTTACCCTCTGGAGACGTTTATGCTCCTTGGGTGGCTGGTCTGGAGCACAGGTCCCAGCGATCCAGGGCCCTGTCTAATGTATCCCACGCAGGCTGCAAAGCTGGTGTTTTAAGGGCCTGGAGCAACTCTGAGGTCCTGTTGGGTCACCCTTTCCTCTCCCAGGTGAGGCCCCATCAGGGACTAAGCCGGCTCAGGGGAGATGAGCTTCCGGCCCCCAACTCTCTACTCTGGGCAAAGGGTCCTAAGTGCTCACCGTCTGGCAGTCAGCCATAAGCCAGGGCCAGGAGGAAGCCGAGTCCCTCCCTCCAGGGCACAGCAGCGTCTCTCATTTCAAAATCCTGCCCTGGGTCACTTGTCTTCACCTCAATAGCCCTCTGTCTCTTGGGGCCCGGCGGGAGAGCAATCAGGGCTCCCTATGACCAGCTGTCCCCATGACACCTCAAGATGTCTGACGCGGGCGGCTGAGAAACTGGCTGAGTCCGTTAGTGAGGGCCTGCTCTGGCTTGAGGCTCTGGCCTCTTGGCTTGGATGGTTTCTTCCCTGCCTCCATCCGGCACCTGGCTGGGCTGGGGTCCAGCAAGGCACTTAGGGAGAACTTTCACTTCAGACAGGCTCAGGGTTACTCTAGAGCCCAGGCTGGACGACAGAGAAGAGGCTCTACCCCCAGTCCAACCCTATATGGCACCTGGACGCCTTCCATGGGCAACAGACAGACACCCAGTAAACAGGCCACAGCCTACGTATACCTAAAGATCCAACAGGGCTCAAAACAGCAGCCAAGACCTTTCCTGGGGCTGCGGCCATAGTGGGCGCTGGCCCAGCTTCCTCTCCCAGCTCTACTTTTCACACAGGACAACCTCTCAGAGCAGGAGACAGCGAAACATGTTAGAAAGAACAAAGGCCCAGGAGGCAGAACTGGCTCAAACCAGCACAAGCCAGAGGCACACCTGTGAGCATCCAAGTTAGCAGTGGATTAAGGGGAAGACCCCTGGGTGGGGCACTTGGGAGCCGTCGCAGGTCCCTGAGCATGACCCACCCGCCATAAATTCATCTGCCCTTGCTTAGTGAACACTAAGTGCTTGATAAATCAGTTCTGGGGTTCTGGGGTTCCTCTGTCCACCTTGAAACTATGGCCTGTCTAGGGAGTAGGGAAAGGGGAGGTGGCGATATGGGAGTGTCACACCATATACCGACATCTGGTCCCTGCACCTGACTGCCCCTGGAAAGGCCCTCCATAGTGTTTTTGGTGGTCTTGGGTATCTGCGGCTTAGGCCATCGTGACCCCTGACCTCCATGCAACAGCCTCCAACACGGCTTCCATTCTCTTGGGTTGTCTTCCTAAAACAGGATCCGGCGGTGTCTCTCCCGGAGTTCAGGAACCTGAACTTTGACTTTCCCTCTGAACATCTGGTGAGGGTCAAAGGTCAAAGGTTCCTCTGTCTCTCTCGTCCCTCTTCCACTGAACCTGGTAGTTTTGTTTCCAAGCAGCCCTAAAGGGCAAGAGTCCTGCTCACAGGGCCACCAGCCATTCCTGTGGCCCCTCTCCCCACTCTTGTCCCCATCCGCCTGTGGCGGTCCAGTGTCTACCTTGCCGGCCCTCAGCATCGCTCTGACGCCCATCCCCCAGTGTGTATGAACTCAGGCCTTCTGGTATGTTCTCTGGGAAGCCTTCCTGGCTACGCCTGGGTCAAGGGCTGTCATTCCTGATGGTTCTGAAGGAACCATCCATGTCTGTCCCTCCACAGTAGATGGGACCCTGGTCCCCATGAAGTTGTCCCCATGCCCAAGAAACAGCTGCTGGCTGACAGTGAAAAGGCAGGGGACAGGAAGGCACAGATGTCCCTATGGCCTCCTGCTGGGTGTGGGAGGGTGGGGGATGGGGGACTCATCCTCTGGCTTCTCCCAGGGGTTTGCCTGTGGTGGCTGATTCCTAGTCCCCTTTGCTGGCTCCTCATTGCCTGCCAGCTCCACAGTCTGAGATTCGGTCTGGGCCTGTTCCTGTCCACATGTTGGGGACCCCCAGATTTAAATTTCCTGCCAGGACCTTGTCCCTGATGTTACTATTTCCTATTAACACTCTGGAAGCTTCCTGCTCCTCCTTCCAAATGACCCTCAGCCTCTGTACTCGCTCCCCCACACCTGGCTCCTGTTCCCTTTGGGCAGCCCTGTTCTGCATCATAACCCCAGGGCTTCCCACCTACCTACCCCTAGGCTTTCTCCCCTGTCCGTCTGTCCGTCCCTCTTGTCTGCGCCGTCTATCCTCAACAAGGCCAGAGGGAACCAAGTGATGGGCTGGAGGATGCTCAGGCTATAAAGTGTTTAGTGTACGAGCGTGAATGAGGGTATTAACTCATTCCTGGAATCATATCCCCATTCCAGGACAACCTGAGGTATACCCTCAGAACTCAAAAAAGCAGGGGACTGGAGAGATGGCTCAGTGGTTAAGAACACAGGCTGCACTTACTGAGGACCCAGGTTCAATTCTCAGCACCACACGGCAGCTCACAACTGTCCTTAACTACAATTCCAGGAGACCCAACACTCTTCCATAGGCAAAATAAAACACCAATGCACATTAAAAATAAATAAATAAATTTAAGAAAGCAGTTATGGGGCGGGCGAGATGGCCTTGTGGGTAAAGACACTTGCCACCAAGCCTGATGACCTGAGTTTGGTCTTCAGTACCCACCTGGTAGAGAGAGAACTGACTCCTACAAGTTGTCCTTCGACCTCCACACACATGCGCACACTAAATAAATAAATAAATGTGATAGTAAAAGCGCCTCAATCCATGTGCTGGGGAGACTTAGGGTTAGGTCCGACCTTTATTCATGCTGGGTGTGGTGGCATACAGCTTTTGTCTCAAGCATTCGGGAGGCAGATGCAGATGAATCTCTGTGAGTTCAAGGCCAGCCTGGTCTACATGATGAGTTCTAGAACAGCCAGGGCTACATAGTAAGACCTTGTCTAAAAAAACAAGAAAACCGCCCCCCCCCCATCCCTGTGGAATAAAGGAGACAGGAGGAGCCCTGGGGCTCAATGGAGTCAGTCGAGCCTAATCAATGAATTCCAGGCCAGTGGGAGGGCATGTCTCAAAAACCAAGGCGGACAGCACCTGAAGAGGACGGACACTCATGTCCTCCTCTGGCCTCCACAGGTATGCACACACCGATGCTTCCTGTTGAGAGGAGGCAGCATGAGAACCCCACGCTCCCGCAGCCACGCTCCCACAGCCACGCTCCCGCAGCCACGCTCCCGCAGCCGCTCCCGGGGCTGCCTCCATAGAGCCGTTCGCCTGGCCCATGTCTCTACCAACTCTGCCATATAATAATGATTTTTTTATGTGATGTTATATTAACAGAGAGAAATGGGTCAGGCTGGGCAACTCCAGCTCCGGGAAGAACATTTAGAAGGAAAAAAATGACCCAAGGCATAGCCTATTACTGCGGCTCTCCCCAGAGCCACACACTAATGGCTGCGTTTAATTTAATGATACAATCCGCAGAGACTTCTCTTGATCGGAAGTGAAACAACATGTACGTCTTTTCTCAGCTGCCACAGGGAGCGGGGTGGCTGTGTGTGGCGGGCTGTAATTTTACAGACTGAGGCAAAGGCACTGCCCACCCGTGGGAATGAGGCCTTCTGGGATACTGACACTCCTTCCACGGCTCTCCCCCGACACCTGGGCAGGACGGGTCATGACCTGGACCAACGGAATAAAGCATGAGAGGATATGCTGGTTTCCGGGCAGAAACGGACTGGCACCTCTCTCTCCTGCCTCTGTGAGGGGCAGTGCCATGTTGTGGGGGAGCCCAAGACAGCCCCCAGGAGGCCATGCACATTTACCCTGACGGTCTCATCAGAGGTCTGGCCAACATCTGGCATGAATTCCAGACGCATGAATGGGAAGCTCCACCTGCAAGCCTCCCCAGCTGAGTGCCTGCACGCCAGGTACGGAAGAGCCATGCATGCCGAGCCTTCTGAGAATTCCCGACCTGTCTATTCGGAGAGCCTCATCAAATCATGACTGCAAGCACTACATTCCGGAGCAGCAAAGGCACCTGGAAGATCCTACCACGTGAGTTCCTAGGAAGATTTGTTAAAGGGGCAC
The DNA here is from genome assembly GCF_004664715.2 of Peromyscus leucopus. Taxonomy (NCBI): domain Eukaryota; kingdom Metazoa; phylum Chordata; class Mammalia; order Rodentia; family Cricetidae; genus Peromyscus; species Peromyscus leucopus. Next base: position 135,443,448 of record NC_051064.1, read on the forward strand.
AAGCCCCCCGCCCCCCGCCCCCAGACCTGGCCGCAAAGCATATTGTATACTGTTGAAAACCACTGTCCTGTAGGACGAGGCCATCCAGCTGCAGAGAAACCTTCTGTTTCTTTCCTTAGGTAGCCCAGGCTGGCCCAGGCCCACGGTTTTCCTGTCTTGGCTTCCTGAGATTATAGGCACATGCCACCCACCCAGGATCCCTTCCATTTCTATGTGGTCTGGGTTTTTTTTTTCCCCCTAGAATGTTTATGATGCTGTTTCCTAGGTCACTCGAATTGCACTCAGAGGCTGTTTCCAGGCAAAGGCTTCTTGGAGCCTCTGTGAGGAAAAGCATTATTAGGAACTAGCTATTCCTGGAATCCAGAATGCTTGCTAGAAGCTGAGTAACACAAGGCTGTTTACTCAGTCTGACCTGCCCACGCCACTGGCCTACTTAAAAGCCTCATTCTTCCTGTTCTCCAGGGTCAAACGCCTGATGCACTGAGCAGTGATGGCGTCCAGGCCTCACAGCCCCTGCACACTGCCTGTTACCCACTCTGCAAGGGATGCCCTGCCCCCACCACAGATCACCAGCTGTGCCCTGAGTCCCCGGGGGCAGCCACCAGCACAGGTCTCTGTGCTTGGGAGACCTTTTGCTAGGGTTCCAAGGTGTCTCTCACACCTTAGGAACATAAATTCCAATGCAACAGTGTTGCAGGTGGGACCCAGGAGATGCGGAGTTCCTGGGGGCGCTGCTCACAGTGCAAAAGGATGCTGTTATCCTAAGAGTGGGCTGGGTACCGCAGGCAAACCTCCGGGCGGGTGGGTGAGCTTGGGCCCCTCCCTCTGCTGCTTTTCTGCCTCCCACTGTGGGATGTCAGTAGGAGAGCTCAGCTGTGTGATGCCCTCAGATCCTGGTCTGGGGTTGACACCCCTGGAAATGCATGTCCACGGAGTGTGAAACCTGACAGACGGCCGTGACCAGCAAGACCTCACCAGAGCTGGCGCCGTCCGTGCTCACTTGGGGCCAGGCACGCCTCGTGACAGCTCCTAATGCTATCCTCTCACAGATGAGGATCAGGGCTTAGCAGATGAAGGCACTCGCTCAAGATCCATCCATTCAGCCCAGGCCTACTCTCGGGGTGCTGGGGCCTGGCCCAGGAGCGCTACGGGAGGAGAGGGACCGAGGCCCAAGCATAAAGGTCCTGTAAAAATGTCGGGTGACTTTGCAGGGGCAATGTGAACACATACTTCCCCAGCCCGGGCAGGGTACCGATGACACACCACAGTCACACACTCAGCCTAGCTTAGTGAACCAGTAAGTAATGAATGATGTTTGCTTACTGGAGTGTGACCCCTAAACAGCTGCATCCCATAAAAGTCCCACACCAGCACGGGTGACAACCTCTTAACATCTGCGGAGTCTCCTCTTCAACTCATCTCCCTTTATACTAGTAGTGCCGCCTTTGGACCACACATCCTGAGGCAGGGTTACAGACGGGCAGGGGCAGAGGGCGGGGGCAGAGCTCCACAGCGCAGGGGAAGAGGGCAGCTACGCGGGGCTGCATTTGAAAGTGGAGGAGGAGGGTTTGGTCAGGAAGGGCTGTCTGATAGGAGCCGGCAGGGCACACGCAGGGGAGAGGGCGAGGTGTGGCAGGAAGAATGCACTCTGCATAAGCCGGGAGAGAGTAAGTTCATGGAGCAAGTCCATGGAGCAGAGGAGGAGGAGCAGGAGGAGGAGGAGGAGGAGACGCAGCAGGTGGAGGGGCGTCAGGCCCAGGCTGTACAGGTCATGGGAGCTAAGGGAAGGGGGTCTAGCTAGCTTAGGACCACATCTCATGGGCTGCTGTGTGAAGAGTGATCTGGATGGACCCAGAGAAGGCCTTGGGCAGAGCTATGATCTGAGTCTGGAGCGTGCCCAATAGTCACTTAGGGGGTGTGTGTGCGCGTGCGCATGCGCACTGACAGGAAGAACTTAAGCTTTAAGGACCCCCACCCTCCTACAGATCTAGGTGGAGCTAGCCAGCTGCCTCTGCCCCGCTTAAGAGAGGCCTTCATCTGTCTGTCTCCCCAGCCCAGGGCGGTTATGGACCCTACCTGGTACACATTGTGGCCACACAGAGCTATGCATTGATCACTATCCCTGTGCATCTTCTTACTCGATGGGTCAGAGCCAAGAGATACAGATGTGCGGCTCTGATAACCAGATGAATACTTATTAGATCGCAATCAGAGAGGCCTCATTCACCCCCAAGACACACATGGAGATAGCAGAAGCAGTGCAGGGGTAGCGGGGTGCGAGCCTGGTACAGCGCTGAGTCCCTGAGATGGTCCTTCCAGCCACAGAGAATGGGCAGAACTCTGGAGACACCAAGCAAGCTTGACTAGTGTTCATGTGCGTCCTCAGTTTCCTTGTCTGTACGATAGATGCAATTATACCTGTTAAAACTGCCCCGGGGGCTAGAGAGTCCACAAAATGAGGGCAGTAGCAGCTGTCCCGGAACCTGTGGGCACGTCCTGCTGGGCATCAGAGCCACACCTGTCTGCAGTGCTGGGGACAGGACGCAGGTCCCTCTTGCACACTGGCAAACACTCTACCCCTGAGGGGTACCCTGAGCCTTGACCACAAGCTTCCTGACAAGCTGGCAAGAGGCCGTGGTTACAGATAAAGAACAGAGGCTTAGGATCAGCTAAACATCCCAGAGCAGGGAGTGGGGAGGCAGGGTCTGCCCCAGAGGACCTCCTGGCACCACTGTGCGGAGGGGCCTTGGTGCAGGAGTCAAGGGTGCATCTCTGCAAGTGCTGCCTCCTACCCGGGGCTACAGCGCTGCTCCTTGGCAGGTACTGTCTGTGTGCAAGAAACTGGATGTCTCTCCCTGGAGGCCTGGGGCCCCTCATCACAGCACGGGGCCCCCAGCTTGCACGGCTTTCTGTAGGTCCCTTCAGGCTGACATCTGACAGCATGTAGGTTCCGTCAGGGCTGACACCTCCCATGCCGCTGTTCTATGTCCCACTGCACTATCTGACCCAGATGGGCTCACGGGAGGCTCTGCTTCCCTGACTCGTGAGATCTGGGAAGGCAGAGGTCTTGCAGCCCTGTTACCTATCTCCAGACCATCAAAGACCCAGGAAGATGCTGGCCCCCTGGCAGGTTCTGAGTCACGAGTACAGAGTGAACCCACAGAGGGGACTGAGAAGCAAGCGGGACCAGCAGCTGGACCAGTTCACCCCAGTGTTGAGAGAAGAGGCAGAGAGAGACCCAGTCTTGGCTCACAGAGCCTTCTAGATTCTGACAGAAGCCAAACACACCCTCTCCCTCTCCATTTGTCTCACTATGTACCCCTGACTGGCCTAGAACTCAGAGACTGACCTGCCTCTGACTCTGGAGTGCTGGGGTTAAAGACTCTTGGACACAGCATCTGCCCCCAGACTGACCCTCGCTCGATGCACCATAGGCCTGGGATAGTTGATACATAGTGAGGATGGGGAGGTCAGAAAATATTCTCATGTCTCCTGTCACCTGATTCATCCTGTGAAACAGGACTCTGGTTCATTACCAAAGCAAATGGTCATCTCAGGGGATGACAACATGTCGTTCCTTTAAAGGTGCATAGGCCACAGAGGGTCCCTGTCAGTAACCTTTGGTTTCTTAGAAATGGCAGCGGTAATGGGTTAAAAATCTCTCTCTCTCTCTCTCTCTCTCTCTCTCTGTGTGTGTGTGTGTGTGTGTTTTTTCTATGTATGTTTCTCTTTATATACACATCTCTCTCTCTCATATATATATATATATTTCTAGTAAAACAAACCTTGGCTCTAGGGCTTAGCAGCTGTGTGAGCTGTGTGAGCGTGATCAAATGACTTAACCTCCCTGAGCCAGCAGAGAGCCTGAATCCATCAGAGGACCAGCAGCACCCACTTGGGATGTGCAGGTGGGGGCCGACCTGCAGAATCTTGCAGCAGAGGAAGCTGGAGGCCCAGGGTCCTGTCAGGGCAGGCCCCTCCCACAAGCCCAAGCCCACCTGCTCACAGCAGACCCAAGCCTATGCTGGAGCCTGAACGGCTTTCTGGGTGCCAAGGGCTTCTGGGCTGGGTGGGGGCCGGGGCGACTCACGGACGCAGCAAGAGTCAGAAGTCTGCTCCGCTTCACAGTGTGCACAGAGCAACCTCCCTGAAATGAGAGGGAGGGTGTCGAGGCTGCCCCAGCTAGGGCGCTTCTCCACCGGCAAAGCCCTGGGTATCTGTCAGGCTCGGCGCTGGCAGTGGGGACGGTGGAGGAAGTGGCAGCAGAGTGTTTTAGAACTAGATGGCAGTCTGCTTTTGCCAGTCAATGGAAGGCTTAGCTCAAGTCATTAAGACACCATCGGAAGTAATCAAGTGCGGAGAAGCCGGCGCTGGCCCCCAGATCATCTCCGAATGCTCCAGGGTAACTTGCAAAAACCATCAGCGAGCCGGGAGAGGATTATGGCGGACGTGATCTGTGGGGTTTCTGAGCCTGGTCTGTGTCTCAGGGGACGAAGCATTTGAGAGATCATCACCACCCAGACTGAGGTGGCAGGGACAGTGAGCCCTGGAGGGAGAGTGTCCACGATGGCTTGAGCCTGACCCCTCCCCACGGCTGCTTTCTCAGGAAGACAGTAAGGTCTCAGGAAAGACTAGTGAGAGCCGCTGTGACAGGGGGGTGGGAACAGGTGGGCTCTGCCCTGGTCTGGGACTTTGACCCTACTCTAGGAACTTACATGGTTTCCTGCATCTCCCCGGGACCTCTACTTCTCCATCTGTGAAGTGGGTTGGCCCGTAAAGGAGTTTACTCCTGCACAGTAGCTATGGCAGCACCTGCTACTCAGGCAGCCCTTGATACATGCTGGGCTGAACAGTCCACCGAGACGGGAAGCCTGGGGTGACCTTGGACGCGGATGAAGAAGAGGAGCAGACATGTACAGAGTGGCAAGTTGGAGGGAGGCCATCCCAGGTGGACTCCAGCACGTGCAAAGGCCCTGAGGTGATCACTTAGAGAGTGTGTACAGGGAGGGGGCTGGAGGGGGCTGGACATGGGTGCAGGCTGAGGGTCTCAGACTCTGAGGTAAACACAAGGTTGGAATGTGGAAGTATGGCTGCAGGGTGGAGCTGCTGGGAAGGGTGCAGAGACAGTGGACAACGTGACTTCAGGCTCTTTGCAGGATCCAGAACCACATGGCATGTCCCCTCCCAGCTCTCAACCAAACTGCGTGCTGCTCACACACACTAAGGACATTCACCCTGGTCCCTAGATGTTACTGAAGGAATGCCCTCTCAAGAGCTCATACAGAGAGGTGCCAGGCTGCTACATGGACAAGGTCTGTGCTTCAGTCTGCAGTTCGGTGGGACCTGGGGCTGTTCTGATCAAGAGAATGTGGGTATGAGTTCCATATGCCACCAGGTGCCCTGGCCCATAAAATCCTCCAAAGCCAGGTGACCGCGGGAATCACCAGCATGCTTCCAACACCCTGAGTCCTTAAGAGCCTGTGAGCAGCAGAAGAGACACCCCCTCCTCCATCAGCTTGCTTTCAGATGAGTGAGACTAGTAAGAAGCTGCTGCCTGGATGTCCTGAGAGTTCTGGGTTTACCTGTTATAGCAGCTAACCTGATCTTATACACATATGCCCACCAATGGCCTGGCCTCAGACACCTGCCTGCAGCTCTCAGGTTCGCTCTCACAGACCTCTGTGAAGGCTCAATAGGACCCCAAGTACAAGAGGTACCCTGTGAGGAGGGCAAGATTGGAGGTCCGCCCATGTCCATCACTGAGATTGCTGGCCTGGGTCTCTGAGCCATAGGCTGCTGAACAGGATTGCGCATGCTCCCTGAAAGCAGGGGGTAGCTCCAGGTGAGGGAAGAGGAGCCCAGGTTCACTGCTGGTCCTGACCCAGAGAGAGACTCACTCCAAGCATTAGTTCTACCTCTCAGCAGACCAGAGAGGTAGCTAAGGCTCCCTGGGGGGCGGTGGGGAGGAGGGGGGCTAAGACGGGAAGGTCAGGCAGGCTTCCACTGCAGGCTGCTCCCCCAGGGAAGGAGAGGGCCCAGTTCCCCCAGGATAACGTCTCAGCCTCTTGCAGCTCATTAGCAGGAAATCACCCTCCCTGCCAGGAAGATGCTCGCCTGATTTTCAGACATGTCAGGCAGACTGTGTTATCAAAACTTGTCATGTCTTCTGGAGGCCCCAAACACTTCGCTGCATCCTCTGCCAAGCTCTGATCCACACAAGCATGCTGCCTTCAAGAATCAGCACTGAGCGCTCTGCCAGCATGGGTGGCTGGAGTCGCTTGGGATTAAATCTGCCTATGTGGTGGCTGAGGCTCAGCCCGACCTCGGATCTGGAGCACCCCACATTCTGGCCCAGGAGTGTTGCAGCCCCCACAGACAGGCGACAAGCTGCCTCTCTGACTATGGGAGATTTCCACAGGACCCAGGGCCATCCCTTGTCATTTTGATGCCAAGGGTGGTTCTTCTGCCCCAGCTAGGAGCAGGGTTGAGAATGCTTTGCTTGGTCCCTAGAATCTGGGGTTGGGAACCAGGCCACCCCATCACACACCAGGGCACCCACTGACCCACTCATCAGAAGACACCAGACTTCACCCATTTGCTTCCCTAGGTTCCTCACCGCTCTATCTGGAGATATAAGGGATCCTCATGCTGCCCACGGGAATGAAAGTTCTTGGTGTCCTGGACCATGGCAAGGGTCTCTCACAGTTATTAATTATTGTTAGTTATTATTCCTATTTTACAGAGGAGGAAATTGAGGCTCATGCAAGTTAAATGACGGGCGCCCAAGGCCAGCCGGTTACTTTACTCAGCAGTCACCTGACCTGGGTCTAGCTACTTCCAAAACTGTCGCCACCATCTGTGTGAAGACCCCTACATGGAAGTATGACACTGAAAATGTTTCTCTCGATCCTCAACAATTTACAGCATGGGTTGTTGCGGTACCTCCATGTCCAGATGACAGGTTCAGAGAGGTTTAGCAACTTGCCCAAGACTGCACAGTAAAGCAGGGGCTGATGCAGGGTAAATGACAATACAAAGTTCTCCTCTAGGGTCATTGACCTCTCCCCTGCTACCACCAGACCCTTAAGCCAGTATAACTACCTAACTGCACCTAATTCCCGTATACCCACAGGTAAGTGTGCTTCCCACCTGTTTTCCAAGGAGCTTCTTGTTTCAGCAGACAGAGACCATGGCAGAAAGCCACAACTGGTCAAGAACAGCTGACTGCAGGGTGCTCAGCCCCAGCCGGTACATCTACGACACACCCCCTGGACCTGATACTCAGGGAACAGTTTTGAAAGAGGGAACAAACAAATCATAAGAGTCACTGGACATCTGCAGAGCAAGTATCTGTAGCTGGAGTTTTCTCCAGTCCCGCCCGGGCCGCAGCCCCTCAGACCTAAATAAACACACAGAGACTTATATTACTTATAAACTGTATGGCCGTGGCAGGCTTTTTGCTATCTAGTTCTTATATCTTAAATTAACCCATTTCTATAAATCTATACCTTGCCATGTGGCTCATGGCTTACCAGTACTTTTACATCTTACTTCTCATGGCAGTGGCGGCTGGCCGCAGCGGTGGCTGGCAGCGTCTCCTCACTCAACCTTCACTTCCCAGAATTCTCCTCTCTGCTTATTCCGCCTATACTATACTTCCTGCCTGGCTACTGGACAATCAGCATTTTATTTATCAATCAATCAGAGCAAAACATTCACAGCATACAGAAAGACATCCCCAGAAGTATCTTCTGTATATGACAAGAAATATCAACAAGATGGCTGACTGATTGATACCTACACAAGACAACATCAGCTGACATGACAACATGGAGGAGGGAAATCTCAGATGACCCGACCCCTAGATGAGGAGCTACAGGCAAGTAATGGTGGCTGAGAGAGGGAGAATCAGTCTTCTCCAGGGATGAGCCCACTGACATGTTATCCAGTCCTAAATGGCCACCCCTAAACATAAACACATATGAGCCACTCTAAGTGAACTCGGCGGGTTGTATTTGTGTGTGTGTGTATGTGTGTGTACATGCGCGTGTAACAATAACAATTAAGAGGATGATGTCATGAAGTTGAGGGGGTTGGGGGTACACAGCAGGAGTTGGAAGAGAGAGGGGTGGACATGATGTAAATACGGTACTTGTCTTTGATAGTCTCAAAAAAATTAAACATACATAGCACTTTATCGAGAAGTCTGTGTGGATCAGACAGGGATCTGGCCACAGAGGACCCAGCCCAAGAGTTCTCCAGCTCCCTAATGCTGCGACCCTTTAACACAGTTCCTCAGGTTGTGCTGACCCCCAACCTTAAAATTATTCCATTGCTACTTCATAACTGTAATTTTGCTACTGTTATGGATCTTAATGTAAATATCGTGTGTTTTTCTGATGATCTTAGGCGACCCCTGTGAAAGGGTCGTTCAACTTCCCGGGGGTCGTGACCTACATGTTGAGAACCACTGACCCAGCGTGGTGGGGCTGGCGTCTTCTGTGAGTTCAGTCATTCTTGGCTGCATGCTCGGACGGCTAATGGTGAAGGTGAACAAGATCCAGGGGTATAGGCGTGGTACTCAACCTTTCCTTGGCCTGGAGGGGGGGGAGCCCCTCCCTCCAACAGGTGTAGAAGCCACCTGGCCGCATCCTCTCCGGCTCACAGCAGCCCAGCCAAGCTTCTGTGCTGGCTGCGATTCAAGTATCTGAGGCCGTGTTCTCCAAGACTGGCATGCCGGGGCTGCCACAGCCACTGTGGCCCCAGCTGTGACGAGGGCTGCATGCCCACAGCCCCATCACAGAGGTCACAGTCTAGTGACTGTTCTTCAGTGGCTGCTGAAAGGGCCTTTGTGATTCACTCTGCCCAAGCAGGTCAGCACCGCCCCTTGCATCATGGGCAGTTGCTTCAGTTTGCCCAGGCTGTGCCATCTACCCAGACTCCCCTCCTCCTGAACTCTGATTCTCCAGCTCACATGGGCACACCTACTCTTCCCTGATGGCCCTAGATCTGTCCCCTACCTCAGATGGCCCAGAGTCTCCTCAAAGGCCACACAACTTAAACTTCCATTAAACAAGCATGCTGAGAGAATTCCCCACGAAGTGTCAAGTGAGACAAAGTTAGTCAAGACAGACGGGAGGAGGGTAGGAAGGCAAAACCAGATGTCTGAGGACACTCCTAGTGTGTTCTGGAAGGCCTGCTGAGGTCTCTGAGGGCCTAGGCATCTTTCTCAGCTCCCTCCTGGGAGACTCCAGACTCTGCCTAACTCCTTCTGCCCTCCTATGTCCATTCTTTGAATCCCGGCTCATTGTTACCAATTCTGTGAAGCTCCCAGGAGTGACATCCATAACTGCTTCCCCAGGATCCCACAACTCTGACCTCATGATGGCCTATGGACTCTTCAGGAAAGGAGAGACGTTGGGAGCAAGGTCATGACCCGTTCACCTTTGCATCTTGGCTGACAGCTGGCGGGAGAATGGAAGAACCTTTGCTCGGGCTCAGAGGTTCCTCTCATCCCACCTGCAGCTGGGCCTTCCCTCCCAGTCACAGGGGAATAAAGCGCCTCCGCTGTCCCCTCCACCTTGGTATTGATGGGGCTTTTAATGGTGCTTTGACAAAAGGCAGCTCCCACATTCGTCTTCCTTGGCTAATTACATTTCCCAATTGCAACGCTTATCTCTGGGCTGGTGTTAAAGACATAATCAGTTTCCAGAATGGATTCAAAGGAGGTGAGAAGTAAGAAAGTAATTAAGCCAACTTCTGATTGAATCAAATAATTAAGCAGATTAAGTCGACCTCCTGTGATCAACAGCCCAAGCAGGAGCCTAGAGGTCGATGCTGATGGAGAGATCATTTCTGATAGGCTTCGAGACAGGCATTGAGGCCTCCCAGCTGAGGTTAAGGGAGAGAGTAATGCAAATCAGGGCAGTGGGACGCTTGATTGGACAGAATATTTTGGGGTCAGCAGAAGGAAAACAGAGGGTGAGGGTGAGGCTCTGTTTCAGAGCAGTGTGGGGACCCCCCATGGTAGAGGGGTACACAGGTCCAGCTCTTCACCTTGTCCTGGGCCGATGCCTTGTATGACACAGTGGGTCGCCTCCTCTGTGTTCCTTTCGTCAATGATAGCAAATGTGACCCAAGTAATGGCTTCAGAAGGCACTTTTGGGAGCTGAGGAGATGGCTCAGTCGGCCCAGGAGGACCTGAGTTCAATCCCCCAGTACCCAAGTAAAAAGCTGGTGGCATGCACCTGTAATCTCAAAGCTGATGGAAGGCAGGGAGATCCTCAGGGAGTGCTGGCCACCCTAAGGGGTGGGCCAGATCCTAGGGAGAAACCTCGACTCCCACAGCAAGGCGGATGGTGCCTGAGGAATGTCTCCCAAGGCTGACCCCTGACCTCTACATACACATGCACACCCATGCAGGCTCACTCAGACACATGCACACACATGAACATACAGTCACCAGCACATCCCTACCAAAGGCACTGGCATACTCCACTTGCTTTCCTGCCCCACCCCCAGCTACCTCCATGCTGACAGCCATGATCTACAGGTTCGCCTGGGCCAGCTGGACTCTGGAGGGCCCAAGGGTTGGATGCTGATGGCTGAGCAGCCAGGATGGCTTCCCTGCAGCCCTAGCCTCTAGAAGGTTCCCTTGTTTCCAGCGGCACAGTCAGGTACCCTGGCATCAGAAGAGACTCATCTGATCCTCACAAAGGCTCCCGGGCAGGTGCTAGGCTGGGGCTCATTTTTAGAGTCCCTCGGACATGCAGAGAATCTATCAATTACGAGCTAGGGGAGGGCTAGAGAGATGGCTCAGTAAAGAACACTGGCCGCTCCTCTTGAGGACCTGAGTTCAATTCCCAACACCCACATGGCAGCTAAAAACTGTAACTCCAGTTCCAGGGGCCCAACAGCCTCTTCTGGTCTCTGCACACGTGTGATGCCCATACATACATGCAGGCAAAACATATATATATATATTAAAAAAAAAAGAGCTAGAGACTGGCTAAGGATGCTGAAGCAGAGGAATGCCCTAGCCAGCCCCTAACTCCCAGGAACCAAGGGGAATAGAGAAAATGGACCCACCCACAAGGATGTCCCATCCACAAGCTGCTGGGAACAGAGCAATGAGAACCAACCTAGCAGATACAGAAAACTTAATCTGAGAGTGTTATTGTTTGTTTTTGTTTTTTACTCTTTTTCTCTTTTTAGGAGGCCTGCCACCCAGCTCCCAAATAAATCACACGCAGAGACTTATTCTTACCTGTGAATGTCCAGCCTCAGATTGGCTTAGCTTCTAGCCAGCTTTTCTTAACTTAGCCTGTCTACCTTTTGCCTCTGGGCTTTTCCCATTCTCTTACCTCTGTAAATCTCACTTTTTCTCCATGGCTGGCTGTGTAGCTGGGTGGCTGGCCCCTAGAGTCCTCTTCCTTCTCTGGCTCCTCGATCCCTTTTCTTCCAGATTTCTCCTTCTATATATTCTCTCTGCCTGCCAGCCCCACCTATCCTTTCTCCTGCCTTGCTATTGGCCAGTTCTTTATTAGACCATCAGGTGTTTCACACAGCTTCACAGAGTTAAACAAATGCAACATAAACAAAAGTGACACACCTTAAAATAATATTCCACAACAGAGAGTTGAAGATAGGGCTGAGGAAAACATCCGGACACAGAACCCACAGCACATCCCACCTGCAGCAGCTCCAGAAATGCAGAAGACAGCAGCTAGAGACATAATTCAGGACAGTGGACAACAGACCGAGGGGACATACACTAAGACTCGCCACTGTGACATTTCAGAAACCTGAGAACACAAAGCGGGTCTTATGAGCTTCTAGAGAAAAACACACCACTCGTACCTACCTGAGCAATTGGGTGAGGAACAGCACCAGGCTTCTCTTCGGGGAAGCCGGAATCTAAAAACTGGGTCCATTTCAAAAGCCCAAGGGAAAACAACTTACGATCCTTACCTCAGCCTAATCATGAAGCCTGAGAGCCGAACAGAGTTCAGATTTCAAAATTTCAACCATTTCTTTCTTTCCCCCACGCCCCTCCCTGCCTTTCCATCTACTGGACAGAGAGGCCACAGGTGTGTGCCGGGGGATGACGATACCAGGAGACGACCAGAGCTGTCTGTCATGCTGGATGGCTGGAGGCCAGTAATAAATGAAGATGCTGCATGGTTTGGATATAAAATGCTCCCCAAAGGCCCAAGTGTTTGAACACTTTACCCCGGGATGGTGGTGCTGTTCTGAGAGGCTGTGGAATCTTCAGAGGTAAAGTTTGGCTGGAGGAGGTGGGTCTCTAGGGGTATGCCATGAGAGGTATAGCCTGGCCCATGTCCTGTTCCGTCACGATGTGAGGAAGTGAGTCCCCACTGTCCCCGCTGCCCACTTCTCCCCTGGTGGAGCCACATGCCTCCATGTGGCCCTCCCCCCCATGATGGATCCTCACTCTGAGCTGGAATCAGCCTTTCTCTCTGAGTTGCTTCCACCGGGCACTCTGTCACAGCCACCGGAAGAACCGTTCACTAGTATGGCTGTCCACCTCACACTACATCAGAGTCTAGACAGGGCGATTAGGCAGACAGGAGAAATGAAAGGCGTGCTGGTGGTGGGAAAGGAGGAACTATCTCTGTGGGTGGCACAGCTTGTAAATAAAACACTTGATCTATTAAAACATGACAGAGCAAAGAGTTCAGCAAGGTGGTGGCATATTCAGTTGTGTTTTATGCACCAGCAATGGACATTCCGAAAGTGAAATTACAGAAGAATTTTGCTTGGAAAAGGCATAAAAAGGAATATATACATACAAATTTAACAACAATCTGCAAGACTTAGACATTAAACAGAAAACTATTGAAATCACTATTAATTTTTTTTTTTTTTTTTTCCGAGACAGGGTTTCTCTGTGTAGCTTTGCGCCTTTCCTGGAACTCACTATGTAGCCCAGGCTGGCCTCGAACTCACAGAGATCCGCCTGGCTCTGCCTCCCGAGTGCTGGGATTAAAGGCGTGCGCCACCACTGCCTGTCTAGAAATCACTATTAAATTAACTGAATGTTTATTTTGTTCTTTTTGAGACAGGGTCTTACTAGGTATCATTGGCTAGCCTGGAACTCCCTATGTAGACCAACTCATAAAGGTCTGCCTTCCAAGTGCTGGGACTAAAGGTGTGTGCCACCACACCTGGCTTATTTTATTTTTAAATAAATAAATTTATTTCTAAATAAGTAGAAAAAGATCTCATAGTTGTGGTTTGGAAGTCAAAATTATTTAGAAGTCAAAAGTCCCCAAACTGGCTTATAAATCCAGTCATAAAATTTATATATAAAATATATATATATAAAAAATATAAACATTGGCAATCCCAATCAAAATCCCAACTGGATTTTATTTCTTTCTTCATTTATTTTGCAGAAGTTGGCAGGCTGGTACTAAATTTATATAGAAATAGACAGAACCCAGGAGCAGCCAGATGCCGCAGAAGAGCAAGGAGGAACTCACACGTCCTGTAACACTCATGCTCGCTATTCCAGGCTTACAGACCGTCACTGTTAAGGAGGCAGGGACTTGAAACAGCTGGTCACATCACATCCACGGTCAGGAGCAGACAGAAATGACTGCAGGCATGCTCCCTCACTCCCACATGCTGTATTCTGCTCAGTTTCTCCACGCCCACACAACTGAGGACTGCCTGCCTGCCTAGGGAATAGTGCCACCCACGGTGGGCTGAATCTCTCCACCTCAGTTAACTGAAGACGATTCCCCACAGGTATGCCCACAGGCCAGCCTAATGCAGACAGTCCCTCACTGAGACTTTCTTCCTAGGAGAAGAAATGGTCGGTTGCTAATGAAAGCTAACCATCACAATCTGTAACAGAAGAAGGGTAGGAAGAAGGGAAGGAGGCAGGGGGAAGGAGGGAGAATAACATGAATGGATTTGAGTGGAACCTCCCCCAAAGTCTATTCTGCCTTGATTTCTACAAAAACAGGAGCCACTGTGTTTTTAGCTGAGCACACGGCCATGAGAATAAAGACCAAGCCACCTTGCAGCCATGTACAGGCATGTGACCAAGCTCTGGCCAATAAGCTATCAGCTAAAGTGGTGCGTGTGATTTCTAGGAAATATGTTTTAAAGAGAAGGGACAGTCTTGTCTTTTTTTCTTTTCCTGGAATATGGTCTGAATGGAATATGGTCATGATGGCTGGAGCCACAGCAGCTATCTTGGACCACAAGGTAGATGCCACCGCTCAGGATGAATTGGGGCACTCGAGTCCCCGGTAACAGCAGTCAGTACTGCAGTCCCAGATGACCTTGACTTGGGGGCAGGGGTAACATTCTACTTTAAGTCATTGCTATTTTGGGTTTTCCATCAGTTCCACCGAAATGTAATTCTAATTAATACAGTGAACAAAGGCAGAGGTGAGGGGGTGGTGAGCTAATGTCCCGAGTGCCTCAGGCTCTCCGGGGCAACACCACTGTCATTTGACTCTGTGCTGTTTGAGGGCGCAGCCCTGGTTTTCCTCATGCACCGGCCGACAGGCCCTGGCACATTGGTGCTCAGTAAAGATCAAGCCATGTGCAAGCCTCAGCCTCAGCCAAGGGAGACAAATTGCTCTGAGGCGCCTGAGTCCCGATGTCACCACAGTCACCCCTGCACCTCTTCTAGAAGCTTCTTGCAAAGCCTCGGTTGCTTGCTGAGGGAAAATTCGGGATCAAGGCTGGCCTAGAAGGTGCGAGGATCCACACCGCAGCCTCAGGTTGGGGGGCTTGGTAGCCCTTGAGTTGCCCTCTAGAACATGGTTGCGCTTTCTGTGTGAAATGTCTCGCACAGGCTCATGTGTTTGAATACCGGGCCACTGAGGAAATGAGCCTAGAGCAGTGGTTCTCAGCCTGTGGGCCATGACCCCTTTGGGAGTCAGACGACCCTTCTGCATGGGTTGCATATCAGATATCCTGCATATCAGCTATTTACATTACGATTCATAACAGTAGCAAAATTAGTTATAAGTAGCAATGAAAATAATTCTACGGTTGGGGGTCACCACAAGAGGAACTGTATTGAAGGGTCATAGCATCTTGAAGGTTGAGAATCACTGGCCTAGAGGGGGAGATATATATAAAGGATATATATAAGGATATATATATAAGGATATATATATAAGGATATATATAAGGATATATATATATACATATATATATACATATATATATATATATATATATATATAGCCCCTGCTTCCAGCCCAAGGTCTTTGCTTCCTGATATGCAAAACTGAATAAGCCAAGAAGCCCTGAGCTCAGCTGCCATGGTCTCCCCACCATGATGGACTGTAAACCTTCCAACCACGAATCCAAACAGCGCTCTTCCCCTCTAAGGTGTACACTTTGTCACAGCTACAAGTAAAGTACCAATACAGGCCCCTCCCTGCTCCTGACCCCTGCACTGCTCTGGGGCAGACCTGTGGATGACCATGTGGTCTTGGCCCGAGTGGGCCTCCACGCCCTCCATTCCTCTGCAAACAAAGATTAATAAGGGACAGACAGAACCACAGGCACACACGAAGGTGACCAGAGCTGACCTTGGGGACTGAGTGAGACAGTCGGGGAAAGTAAAACTCACCCCCCACAGGCACAATGGTGGCCTGAATGAGAACCACCCCACAGGCTCATATGTTTAAATGCTTGGTCCCCCAGTGAGCAGAACTGTTTGGGAAGGATTAGGAGGTGTGGCCTTGATGGAGGAGGTGTGTCACTGGGGGTGGGCTTTGAGGTTTCAAAAGCCCAATCTAGGCCCAGTCTGTCTCTATTTCTCCCCCTCCCCCTCCCCCCTCTCCCTTTCTCTCCCTGACTGCTGCCTGCAGATCAGGATGCAAAGCTCTCAGCTACCTCTCCAGCACCATGCTGCCTGTCTGCCTGTCACCACGCTCCCGTCATGATGGTCATGGACTAACCCTCTGAAACTGTAAGCAAAGCTCTCAATTAAATGCTTTCTTTTTTAAGAGTTGCTTTGGTTATGGTGTCTCTCCACAGTAAAAGAACACTAACTAAGATAAACGCCAACTGTGTATGTAGATGGAGGCCCTGTTGCCAGCACCAGCTCACAAAAGTGAAAGGAGGAGGGGCCAATCTGAGACAGAGAAAACCGGCCCTGGACACAGCTGAGGCTTGCTCCCTGGGTCAAGCTGAGCCTGAAGTCCAGAGCTAATGACTTTGAATCAAATAATCTGGTAAACTCTTTAGGATTTAAATAGCCTCTGGTCAATCATAAGTTACTTCTCTCCGGAGTACAGGGTCAATGTCACCCTAGGGCAGTGGTTCTCAATCTGTGGGTCATGACAGATACTTACATTAAGATTCATACAACAGTAGCAAAATTACAGTTATGAAGTAGGAACGAACATAATTTTAAGATTGGGGGTCACCCCTACATGAGGAACTGTGTTAAAGGGACTATGTTGCAATGTTAGGAAGGTTGAGAGCCACTGGGGGCAGGGACAGCTGGGGCTTTATGTGGGGTGGGGGATGGGGTGCTACTGCAGCCCCAGGCATGGTAGTGACTCCACCCCGAGCAGGCTGCATCTGAGAACTCAAACAAGGCTCATCCATTCCACCTGCTCTGCGGCACTGTGTACCACGCTCTCATTGTAAGTGTTGCAAAGCTCCTCCTATAAAAACACAGGAATCGCGCCGGGCGGTGGTGGCGCACGCCTTTAATCCCAGCACTTGGGAGGCAGAGGCAGGCGGATCTCTGTGAGTTCGAGGCCAGCCTGGGCTACCAAGTGAGTTCCAGGAAAGGCAAAGCTACACAGAGAAACCCTGTCTCGAAAAAAAACAAAACAAAACAACAACGACAACAAAAAAAACCCCACAGGAATCAAAAATGTTAATCCAAGAATTAGTGGGCATTTGTCTTTTTGTGGATGGGTATAATTCCCTCCTGTTAATATTTTTTTTATCTGCTTTTTGAGCCATCTCATTTATCTGAGCTTTCAAAAGCTCATGCAAAACACACACTTGAGCTACAAAAATCGATGCCTGCCAGGAAGCATCTTCACCGGGATTGCTGTGGAAATCCTCCCCCTGCCTCTAAGAGGCCGAATGCAAACACTTCTAAACACCAATAGATGCCAGGAGAGTTTTACTTATAAATAGGCTTTTCCTTAATTACCAAATTGAGAAAATGTAAATTTAAGTAATGTACATATTTTTTGGTTTTTGTGAGAGTCTTAATGCCCAGGCTATGTAGCTCAGGTTAGCCTTGAACTCTGGATCTTCCTGCCTCTACCTCCTGAGTGCTAGGATTACAGTCACGAGCCATTGTATACGGCTGTATTTTTTCAGTGTGTGTGTGTGTGTGTCTGTGGCCACAGGCTCACATAATGTATCTTCCTCAATTGCTTTTCTGAGACACGGTCTCCCACTGAACCTGGAGCTCACCTTGTCCGCTAGACTGACTGGCCAATTAGCCCTTGGACTCTTTCTGTCTCGGCTTTCCGGCGCTGATGTGGAACTTACATGGGTAGGGTATCTGAACTTAGGTTCTGCTGCTTGCACAGAAGGTCCTTTACCACACGGGCCATCTCCTCAACCCCCCTCCCTTTCTTTTTTAAAGGGGAAAAGAAACCATATTAGTTTGGGCTCCAAGCCCCTTCCCTCCCTCAAGGCCCGGAGACAACTGACTTTAAGTAAAACCCGCCCGTCCTGGCAGAGGATGACTTGCCGCAATTTGCGTGAGTACTTCTGCAGACAAATGGATGGATTGCAGGCCTGAGATTTTTGCCCAAATGACAAAAGAAGCAATTATGCTCCCTCGTCACTTCCCGACTCCGAAGAACTCTATTAAGAGAATAATTTGAGCCGACTCGCTGCCGCTACTCTGCATTTTAAAGTGTGATCTCTTTCAATGCCACCAACATTTCTTCCCCTTTTAAAAATGAGTGGTATTTAAGGAAAAATGCCAGCTGGGTGTCTATTTGAGGAGGGGCTGTGGGAGACTCAAGGCTGATTTAACTGCCTCTTGAAGCCAGTTGCTTGGGAGTGCATGAGAAGCCTGGCGCCTGGGACCACAGTGCGGTCACGTGGGCCGCTGGCTCTGGTCACCTGTCTCTGTGCTGGTCTCCTGCTGCCCAGTGATGGAGGGCTTTGTGTGGGACTGCCCAGCCATAAGGGCGTCTAGATCTGCCCAGCTGAGGGAAAGCCCACACTGAGGGGTTCTGGAGTTGCATCCCGAAGAGGCCCAGCCACACATCCTGTATGGTCCCGTAAAGGATGTAATACTGTGACTTATACATACGTCTGGCTCAGCTCAGGACCTGGCATGCAGAGGCGCTCAATAAATGCAGAAGGGACGGTGAAGTGAAAAACTTGGCTTTTGGGTCCATCCATTTCAGCAAACGGAGCGCAGCACGCCTCTCACTGGTCTGTGAACTCTAGGAGTTTAGCGGGGGGCGTGGGCATGCGTGAGTACTTGTGCCACTTGTGTGTTGGGGGATGCACATCTGTGAGCCCATGTGCCACTTGTGTGGGCGGGATGTGCATGTGTGAGCACACGTGCCACTGTGTGTGTGGCGGTCAGGGGATAACTTGGAGTCCGTTCCCTCCTTCCACCATGTGGGTCCAGGCACTGAACTGAGGTAATCAGCATTGGCATCAGGTGTCTCTGCCCACTGCCCTTCTGCTTTATTGTCTTTGAGGCAGGGTCTCTCACTGAACTTAGAGCTTATCGATCCAGCTATGCTGGTTGGCCAGCGAGTTCCTGGAATCCTCCTGTCTCTTACCCCCGCCCCATAAGAATTACAGACACATCCCACCATGTCCAGGTTTTTATGTGTACTGGTGATCTGAACTCAGATGTTTACGATTATACAGCAACCATGTTAGTGATGGAGACCCTCTTAGCCCCTGATAACTCTCTGGTCAAAGATGTTACAGTGGGAAGGGAGGTGGCTGTGACCTTGCAACATTCCTGATTCTCTACCCATCCCTCTTGGTGGCCATGGCT
The DNA here is from genome assembly GCF_004664715.2 of Peromyscus leucopus. Classification (NCBI taxonomy): domain Eukaryota; kingdom Metazoa; phylum Chordata; class Mammalia; order Rodentia; family Cricetidae; genus Peromyscus; species Peromyscus leucopus. The sequence continues at coordinate 135,462,454 of NC_051064.1, forward strand.
TTGGCCATGTGACTTGGCAGTCACGCCTGTCAATAGGAGGAGTCAGCATGCTCACCCTTTGCATCTAGACTGGCTTTTCACTGGCCTTGGCCATCAGGAGGCACAGGGCATGGCGGTGTGCTATTCTGAGCCTGGGTCTTCAAGAGACTATGCGTGCCTCACCCTATTCTCTTGGGCTCTGTCTCTGTCTTGGAAAGAAGTTCAGTTTCAGACACAGCAAAGCTGAGTAATGTAAGGTCATCACAGACCAAGCAGCTCCCAGATGACCTGAAGCTGATAAAAGCCACATGAGTTAGCCTAGCCAGGCAAGGCCCACAGGCACATGGGAAACAACACATGCTCTTGTTTGAGAACACTGAGTTTCAGGGTGGTTTGTTACACACCAACAGCTAACTGATACACTGAGGTGAGCATTCCAAAAAAAAAAAACGAGGAGGAATTTGAGGCCCCAGGAGGAACAAGGCCTTTCCTGGAAATCACACCTGTCGGTCGGTCGGTCGGAACCAGTCACCGGGACCTGTCCAATGACACCAATTACTGGTCCTTCCTCCAGAAGCCATGTTTCTCATCTTGGCTAAGCCGTCAGCCCCCGGGGTCCGAACAAAGGGCAACAGCAGGTGTGTGAAGGCCACTGAGCAGCTGTAACGAGGTCAACTCTATCTCGCCATTTCCCAGCTGGTTACCCCGGAGATTGGAGATCTGCTCTGAGGAAGCCATTAGGTTCCCTCAAATCATCTTGTTCTCTGACCCAAAAACCAAACCACAGTGGCCTTTCCCCCACCCTGAGAAAACTTGTAGAAGTCGATAGGATTTTTAATATTAGCAGTAATCCTTAAGAGGCACACGGAGCTGTGTTTGGCGCATAGCGAGCGTTCAATAAATGTTAGTGATTGCCATTACTGTGTTCTCTCACAAATTATTCTGAGACCTTTGGTGCCTGTGACCATCCATCACCAGCAGGCCAGGTGAATGAATAATGACCACCACAGCCCTTTACACAGGTCTGGAGGCACCAGGCCTATCTGACAGAAGAGGAAACCCAGGCCTGCGGCTGGAGAAGTCCCTGCCCTGCCCCCTTCTCAGCTGTCTGACTTAGGCAGGAGGCTGGGCCTGTCCTGAGGCTGGCAGCATTACGGAATAGAAGCCTCACTTGGAGCGAGGGGCAAGTCACTTCTCAGATCCCAGTAGGATTGTTTCTTACAAACATTTAAGTTTTGAGGTCAAGTAGGGAAAGACGGCCAGTGTGGACAGGGCCAGCCCTGACTGAGAACTCCAGCTGGATCCGTTACTTCAGGCCAAGCTCTTGGATCCCGTGTTTAAAACACTGTATCTGAGAACCTTCACTTCCGTGTGTGGGGACTGGGAGGTGAAGCCATCGGCTCTGAGATGGACTGAACCCACCAACAGCGCACCTGAGATGGACTGAACCCACCAACAGCACACCTGAGATGGACTGAACCCACCAACAGCGCACCTGAGATGGACTGAACCCACTAACAGCACACCTGAGATGGACTGAACGCACCAACAGCGCACCTGAGATGGACTGAACCCACCAACAGCGCACCTGAGATGGACTGAACCCACCAACAGCATACCTGAGATGGACTGAACCCACCAACAGCACACCTGAGATGGACTGAACCCACCAACAGCGCACCTGAGATGGACTGAACCCACCAACAGCGCACCTGAGATGGACTGAACCCACCAACAGCGCACCTGAGATGGACTGAACCCACCAACAGCGCACCTGAGATGGACTGAACCCACCAACAGCATACCTGAGATGGACTGAACCCACCAACAGCACACCTGAGATGGACTGAACCCACCAACAGCGCACCTGAGATGGACTGAACCCACCAACAGCGCACCTGAGATGGACTGAACCCACCAACAGCACACCTGAGATGGACTGAACCCACCAACAGCGCACCGCGTATCTACCATCTGCTTCCGAGATGCCCCTGCCTGCAGCCACACACAGGCCACCCAGTCTGCAGGATCTAAGCTGTGCCTCAGAGTCCTGCAGCACTCCTCAGCGGACGCAGCCTGGTGGCCAGGGACAGGAAACAGAGGCCGAGGCCTTTGCTCCAGGACAGGTCCCCACACAGTGACCACACACAGGTGGAGGACCCTTAGTACATACCATGTTTGCTTTCTATACCTGGATTTAACTGCCTGCTGCTGACGCCTCTCTGTAGGCCTTCAAGCCAGGAAAGGGCTGAGTCCGGGCCTGTTTCTCTCTAAAATCTCCAGTGCTGAAGCCAACCCCAGGAGCCCTGACAGGATCCAACAATTCCCCAAAGTTCTATTGAGGGACCCAGCTGGTAGTGATGTCCGTAAAGACAGTGTCAGTGGCAAAGAGGACTTAGAGGGACAGTCGTTCAGGGTCACGGCACTGAGGATACAGCTGACCTTCCCCACCTCAAAGCTCACAGCTATTTCCAGTCTTCAATCCTCTCTCTCCCCTCCACTGCATTCTCTGCTGCAGATGCAGTCTCTTCCCCGGCGAACCAATTCTCTGAGTTAAGTAAAAGAATGAGAAAAGATTGTCTTATTGATTGCCACCATCCTGGTTTGCCAGAGAAAGCTCCCCTACCTGGGCTCTGCAGGCGGCCCTGATGGACCAAGTGGCAGCCTGTGGGGAGGCCCAGGAGCCAGCAATCGGCGTGGCCTGATTTCACTACCTCGACATTCTCTACTGTGTGCTGACGACTTTGAGTTGGCATTTCCGCTCGCCGGGTTTTAAAGAATGAGAAATCTGTGGCTGATCACATATTCAGCAACCAAGTGCACTTATTCGAAGACCTAAATTGCAGAAATAACTCGCGTGATTAGTTGAATGAATATTCTGGGCCTGTATCATCAAGCGCAATCTATAGCTAAATTGGGGAGATGACTGGGCCCAGCACAGGGCAGGCCCTCCCCATTCTGACTCTTCTGGACCAAGAGGAGGCCGGGGTGGGATCCTAGACTCTAGCTTGGCACCGCAGGCCCAAGGTAGAGGCAACTGAGCCCCTAGTTATCTCCAAAGGACCGAGCCGCTGACACGGAGTGAGGCCCAGGCAGGATCACGAGATGAGAGCCCTGGTCATCTCTGTAGGGCTTAAGCCTGTCTGGGCACCTGCACTCCGAGTCCCTGCAAAATAGTTGGCCTACTTTGGGGCTCTGGCCTTGGGCGTGCCCAGTCTAGGGATATTTTCACAGAGCTAACTGCCGCCAGACTCCATTTACTATCTCTTCTCTTCTGCAGAGCTGACTCTCTACTGCCCTGGGCATGGGTTCTCCGCAGAGGGGCTGCGAGGATTCTCCAGTCAGAGGTCTGACTGTGGGCTCCCAACCTGGGCTGCATCACAGACAAGCTCAGGCTCCATAAGGCAAGACTCCAGGGGCCTCATCCTCTTGCCCTGGATGGTTCTAGAGAAGGAGCCCTCTGGGGACAGAGAGCAGAGTCCTGTGGAGGCAGTACCGTGAGATGCAAAGGCTCATCACAAACGCTGCCTACTGTTCCTTCCTGCTGGGAGACAGTGAGAGAGGACTCCTGGAGGCCGGCTCTCAGGCCGGTCCATCACAGAATCAAGAGCTGGTGGAGAAGTGGACAAGACCCTTATTCCCAGGGGAAACTGATTGAGTCTTTGCACCCAAACCTTCTAAGACCAATTGGCTAGCTGTCAGTCCTGATCAAGGAACCCAAGCTCTCCTGCCTCAGCTTCCTCATCTGTAACATGTGACTATTCCTGTATAGACACTCTTTCTGGGATTCCATAGAATATATATATATATATATATATGTATATGTATATGTATATATAAATACACATACACATCTATATATATGTATATATGTATGTGTGTGTATGTATACACACACACATATATAGGGTTTCTCTGTGTAGCTTTGGAGCCTGTCTGCCTGTCCTGGAACTCACTCTGTAGTCCAGGCTGGCCTCGAACTCACAGAGACCTACCTGGCTCTGCCTCCCGAGTGCTGGGATTAAAGGCGTGCGCCACCACCGCCTGGACACAGATGAGTAGCAGGTGGCAAACACTTAGACATACTAACTGGTCTTTAGAAAACTTTAAGACAACTGGATGGAGATCAGTGAACCGTGGCTAGGGAGACAGCCCCGGGAATAAAGTGCTCGCCACACAAGCCTAGGGACCCGAGTTTGGATCCTTAGCACCCGGTGAAGTGGCTGTGGCAGCATGTGTCTGCAATCCTGGTGCTCCCAGGACAAAATGCGAGGTGGAGACACAAGAATTCCCAGAAACCCGTGGGCCACCCAGCCTGGTGTACGCAGCAGCAAACAAGAGGCCCTCGTCTCGAACAAGATGGAAGGCAAGGGCTGACACCTAGGGTCATGTCACGTCGTGGCATGTGTGTGTCTGCACACACACACACACACACAGAAGGCACAGAGACAAAGTTTTTCAAAAATTTAATAAACGGAATTATAAAATTCCTCACACCATTGCTTGGCATGGGAAAAAAAAATCAGGAATGACTAAACCTATTGCATTAATTGCTTTTCTGATGCTGGGACCATGACCAGAGTCAACTTAAGGAAGAGACGGTTTCTTCTGGCTTATTGTTCCAGAGGGAAAAGAGTCCAGCATGGCAGCCTGGTGGTGGTGGTGGTGGTGGTGGTGGTGCACACCTTTAACCCCAGCATTCAGGAGGCAGAGGCAGGTGGATCTGAGTTCAAAGCCAGCCTGGCCTACTTAGTGAGTTCCAGGACAGTCAGGGCCACACAGACAGAGCATCTCAAAAAAGTTTTTTTTTTTTTTTTTTTTTTTTTTTTCCTGTGCTTAGATAATACCAACACAGATAAAAGAGTCTTCTCAGACTTCATCAGACTGAGAAGATCCAGGAGGAACACAGCAGAGAAAGGACACCCTACACGGGGAAAGGCTTTGCATCCATAAAGGCAGCTCAAAAACGACAGCATCAGGCCGGAGTGCCAGCCTGGCCGTTAACAGCATCAGCTGCACAGTGTGAGGACTAAGATTGGATCTCAGCACCCGCGCAACAAGCCAGGGTCGTCGTGCCAGCATGAGGGAGGCAGGGACAGGCAGGAGGGGCGCTGGGGCTTACAGGCTGCCAGCCAAGCAGAAAAACTCAAGCTCCAGTTAGTGAGAGATTCTGCCTCAAATGAATAAAGCTGAGAGAGATGGGGGGGGGGGCTGCCAGCACCCTCCTCTGGCCTGCGTGCGCCTGTGAATGTATCAGCGCGCACACACACACACACTATACATACACACACACACTATACATACACACTAATAATATTAATAAAAGATGACAGCCTCTCCAGCAATGTCTCACCATCCCATCGCGTGAGAACTCAGCCTTGAAAGCCGGTGACAAGCCAGACATGAATGTGCCTGTCCCCGGGCCCCTTAACACCGGAGCCTGGGGGTGGGGGCAAGAGGGTTCTGCTCCACCTGGCAGAGAGGCCCTGCCTACAGAGATGAGAAAATTTGGGGCACAAATCAGCTCTCTGGAAGCGAAAGTGACATTTTCACAGGATCAGCTGGAGGCCGGGCAAACTGCACCGTCTAACTCCGTCAGCTGTGTTGACGCTGACAAGATGCTTACCCGGCACCTCGAGGCCTGTGCCAAACTGAAGTGGTGAGATGTGTAAGCCATAACAACCGCCCTCCAGGGTTCTGTCGGGAGCCTGTGCCGAGCAGGCTGAGGCTGTGCTACCACAGCCTGCCTGGTGTCACTTGGGGGCCTGCTTTCATCATCCCCACATAGGGAACGGGGGCGGGGGAGGGGGGGGGGCAGAGGGGGTGACTGTGCATCTCTGGATCAGGTTTCCGGGCAAAAGGCAGGTTCATTTGTTCAGTCATCTGGCCAGGGACAGGGGGAGGTTGCACCTGCTTCAGAAAACACTGTCTGCTGCGGTGCTGATCTTTAGAGAGAGGCGTAAATCCAGCGAGCCTCACACAGCCAGGAGCGGCTGGAGGCCGGAAGGCAGATAAGGGGGATGGATGGAGAGCCCCTCAACCTTGAGAGAGATAAAGCACTTGCTGGGAACCCCAAGGCCACAGACCTGCTTTCCTGGCCATCCATCAGAGGAGAGATGAACGGACTGAGCCAGGCCTGCGCAGCAGTGGTGTCTGTGGGTGGAGCCAGCTTGGGCCAGGGAGGCAGGACCCAGCCTGCCCTGGGGATGGGCTGTGTGTGGCAATAAAAACTTCTTTAAGGCCTCCTTTCCCCTGAATTTTAGACAAGGTCTTATTATGTAACCGAGGTTAGTTCTCAACTTCTGGGCTCAAGCCATCCTCCTGCCTCAGCCTCTTGAAAAGCTGGAACTACCAGTACATTATCAATGATTATTGTTGTTGTATAGATGTACAATGTGTGGGAGGATATGTGGATACCATGGAGCACGTGTGAAGGACAGAGTCTTCACTTCCTTCTCTGAGGATCCAGTTCTCTTCTTCCACCTTTACGTGTGTCCCAGGATCCAGCTCAGGGGGTCAGGCTCCGCCGCCAACACCTTTACCCACTGAGTGGTCTTGCCAGCCTTTCCAGGCTTTTCTTCTTAGAAGTATCCAAGTCCAGCAGGAGGCTGACGATCCACCCACAGCCCCAACCCTCTCTTGGCAAAGCTTTAGAAGCCGTGTGGAGGTCTGTGGAAGATGTTCTCCACTGGGGTGGACAGCCTCAAATACTCTGCACGTGGCCAGCGGGAAGGCACCTGCTTCGACCTGCTCTGCCCGCCATGTGCAGATTCCGCGGTCAGCAGACACCGGCTGAGGGGAAGCCACTGCACACACAATATGGCTGTTTTTCAGGCCACCCCTGCTGTCCTCAGCAGAGAAGGAAACCAGCTACGAGGCAGACTCCGTACCTACAGGGTGCGGGGGTGGGGGCCTCGAGGTGCCAAAATCCTATCTGGGTCAATTAGTGGGGGCTGGTCACTTCGGGTTCCTAACCTGGTTCTGGGCATCAGAACCATCATGGCGATGCAGGGATGCTGTTCTCAACCCTCCCAGCTGGATCTGCTGTGGATGGAACCTAAGTGTGGGAGGTGTGGGTACCAGAGGGAGCTCTGGTCAAGGGGCACAGCTCGGGCTGGAGAGATGGCTCAGTGGTTAAGAGCACTGGATGCTCTTCCAGAGGTCCTGAGTTCAATTCCTAACACCCACATCAGGCAGCTCACAACTGCCTGTAACTCTGGTTCAAGAGGATCTGACGGCTTCTTCTGGTCTCTGCGGGTACTGCACTCAGGTGCACAGGCACACAAGAGACATGTACTTTAAAAAAAACAGTAAAAAAAAATTAAAATATTTTAAAAAAGAGGCACAGCTTCATCAAATAAACTTAAAAATGTTTCTTTCATAGTTGGTGAGCTTGCATTCAAGGGAGGGTGGAGTAAGGGCGTCCTGTCAGAGCTGGGGCCCCTCAATGGGCCCCTCAGAAAACATTCATAACAAAGATGAGGGCGATAGTGATAACGGGGCTGGGCACAGGGGGTCGCGCATGTCATCTCGGCACTGGGGAAATGAAGACAGGAGGATCACAAGTTCAAGGCCAGCCTAAGCTGCAATGCAAAGTTCAAGGCCGTCATGAGCTATAGGAGACTCTCAAAAAAATAAAAAATAAAGACAGCTGCCAGGCGGCGGTGGCGCACGCCTTTAATCCCAGCACTCAGGAGACAGAGGCAGGCAGAGCTCTGTGAGTTTGAGGCCAGCCTGGTCTATAGCACGGAGATCCAGGACAGCCAGATCTTTTACACAGAGAAACCCTGTCTCAAAAAAAAAAAAAAAAATCAAAATAAATAAATAAAGACAGCAACGACAGAAAATTCCTTTATGATGCACTAACTAAGCCTGTTCTCATAACCACCGCAATTCCTACATTTTCCAGGAAAGGAAACTGAGGCACAGGAAGGTTAACGCACATGCCCAAGGTTAGCACAGCCAGAGTATGGCGCACCAGGCCTGCTGGTACTGAGGCCCTGTACGCCCATCTAGTCGGCTCAACTGCCCAGCCCCAGGGGGTGCTCTCCTTCCCCAGTTAGTGGGCTGAGCTATGACTGCAGCATGCTTCTGGCTGGGGTGGGCGGGGGCTGGTCCCTGGAGACATGCCCAGGTCTGCTCCCACTTCCTGCTCCCTGAAGGAGAGACATGTACAGCCCCCAGAACCTGGCAGAGCCTAGAGAACGCATCTCTCCATGGCTACAGGAGATCTTTTGCATTTGCTTCTGGGTCTGAGGGAGTTTGATGTTTGGGATGTCAAACCCTTCAAACGAAGTCACTTCAGGGTTTGCTTCAGGCGAGGAAGCAAGCTTCGGCTTTTCCCACAAAAGTCTTCTTCATTAGCCGCAGCCGCACCCTCTTAGGTGGCAGGAAGCGTCAAGTGACGGCTCTGTCTGGGATGCTCAGGATTTTCTCATCCTCCGTGTGAAGAAGGCTACGCTGGCTTTATTTTTAGACCCTAAAGCAGGGAGGAGGGCCACCAGGTGCCAGGGCAAGCAGTGTCCACAGAGCAGCACCCCTCCCCCCACCCCCCACCCCCGCCCAAAGTCATCAGAACACACCCCTGCCTCCTCCGGGTACCTTTGGGCTGGAGGATGCTAGAGGCCCGGATGCTTGTGTGGTCCCAGCCCCCACCCAGAAGAGAAAGGGGTCTCAGCTTGGAAGCAAGCAGCCTGGGTACAACCCCACCCGAGCAGCTGGGAGGTCACTTCTCTCAGAGTCCGTTTCCCCTTTAAGACGAGATGGCGGATGCTCCAGAGGAGGCATCCAGACGTGGGAACCCACTGCCACACGTTGATATGAAAGGAGACAAGGAGACAAGCTGTTGCTGGGTTCACCGCCAGCTCTGAGGGCAGCAGTGACTTGGGTCCTTCTCACGAGATCTGAGCAGGCCCAGGTTTCAGAACCCCGCCCCCATCGGGCGAAGGCAGGGCCAGTCAGCAGGGTGGGTGTAACTCCCTGGGCCTTGGCAAGGTTGTCTTTGGGCCCCTTTCTCGGGTTTTTCTTTTTTCTTATTCTTTTGAGACAAGGTCTCAGTCTGCAGCTCAGGCTGGACTTGAACTCCTGATCCTCAAAGGCAGAGACTGTAAGCCTGTGTTACTCTACCCAGCTTCCCTTTTTCTTTTAAAAAGAACGAAAGAAAATTATCCTTTACAACTGTATCCGTATAAAGACGCATCTGATCTCCACTGGGTACATTATTATATGTGCTTTTTTATCTTCTGATTGAAAAAGAAATTGAAATTAAAACATTCTGTGAGCCCATGGGCCCCATGTGCTTTGCTTAATGAAGAAGTCAGCCTGCGCAGGGCCGTGGGGAGTGATCTACGGATGAGTGCAGAGATCTCTGCCTTCCAGATCTGCACCCCTCATCTCCCATCCCCTGGGCGGCAGCGGCACTACACCGAGTGTCCTCCCGGGTGCGGCCTGTGCTGTCCCTCACCTGTGATGGGTTTCACTGTCAGCACGTGCCTTCCCAGAAACCCGGCACCCAAGAACACAGCACTGGCTCTCACAAGAGCCCTTCCGGGTGTGGCCCCCACAGCGCCAGGTGCAGAGCTTGATGGGAAGGCGACAAGAGCCTCAGGGACGGGATGTGTGCCCCTCCTCGGATGCTCCACGGGTCTACAGCAGATGTGGCCCTCGGCACACATTCTGACGGGTGGCAAAGGTGAGTATCCCTTGTCTACCCTCTCTGAGCCCACTGGGTCTGGCTCATTTTCAGCCTTCCTCCCCGCCCCACACCCGGCCCCCAGCCAGGTGCACAGTGGAGACCCGGGACCTGCAGATGGCAAACTAAACTCCAGCTTAGCAATGGCACATGCCACCACCCCGGTTTGCTACCGGTTGCAAAACAATGTCCAGATGCACTTCTCGGCAATGGCTATTTCAGGAGCAGGGTCCTCGGCAGAGCCATACCCCCCGCCTACAGGAAGTGACACGTGGTTCCCTTCCTCTGTCCTTCCCTCCTCAAGGCCTTGGGGGTATGGTTATGACAGCAGCAATGACCCGGAATGGACTAGTCCCAGAATTCACAGTTACTGGGGGAGAGAATGTGATTGTGTGTTATCCAGTCATTAAAACAGGAAACAAAAGCCACCGGCAGAGAATTGCAAGTTGTCTTTCAGGCCTGATGAAGAGAGAAACGAACTTGAATATTAGCACCAAACTGTGCTGACAGCACACTTCCGGGGCTCTTTGTCTCCTTGGGGCTCTTTTAGGAAATGTCATCCTGCCTATTGATCCTAGTTATGCTTGAGAGGACCGCCTCCTGTGGGCTGTGGAAGGCCATCTCCTTGCTCCAGAGGCCCCTCGCCGGCAGGGGAGCAGCCGTGGCTGCATGCTGCTCCCTGCAGTGGCCAGTAATCCATCCCTGCAACCCCATCACTGACCCCACTGGCCGCCCAGCTGCATGGGCTCGCATCAGCCAGGGAGAAGCACAGCCAAGGCCACACAGTCACCTACTGTTTTAGGACCTTGGGGTAACCCAAGAGACCATGCACTAGGCGCCTGTGTGGTATGAGGTGGAGCCTGTAGTCCCGAGTAGCTGAGAAGTGAGAAGTGAGATGTGGAACTCACGTTTGCAGACATGACCCTCATGTTTGATGCGGACCTGTGTCTACACAAGCTGGGGAGGTCCACACGGCGTGGACAGTGTCTGGCACACAGGAGACACCGCACAGTTGTCAGAGGAAAGGGACAGACTCTCGTGATCCCAACAATGGCCACAACGGAGAGTGTCTACATCCCCTGAGGAAACAGGGTCTTGGGAAGGGAGCGTGCTCCTGTCCAGTGTGCAAGTGATGGAGTCAGCATTTGAGGGACCCATGACTCCTGACTCCTGGTCAATGCTTAGTACCTGGGTCCTGCAGTCCCCAGACTGGAGAAGTCCCATTTGCCTCCATCTTAGCTGGACACGTAACACTGGAGTTGACTGGAAAGCAGGGGGGCCCCACTCCACAGCACTGGGGAGGTAGCGGGGAGGGGTGGCTTAAGGAGGAGGAGGGCTTTAATGTGAGAAGCATTTGTGGGTGTCCCCGTTCACCCCGAAGAGGAGGCAGGAGGATCAGGACCCATGCGGACCAGGGCTGAGCAGGCAGCGCAGGACACTAAAAAGAAGGCAGGAGGACAGCAAGTGTGGCCCAGGATGACAGAGTAACCGGAACTCCCACACCGCCTGGGGCTGCCGATTGGCTTAACCAACCTGCGAAACCGATGCCTTCCCAGTAAAGCTGAGGATACTGGACAGTATGATCCAAGTAGGGATTGTGTCTCACATAACCACCTGCTATTCCCACCAGAAAAACAAACAAACAAACAAACAAAAAAAACATATCCAAAGTGCTCCTCACCCTCACAGGCTCCTGGTGGAAAAGCAAACTGGTGTAGCCCTAAGGGAAACAGTCAATGTTTAGATGTCCAACTACCATATAACCCAACAATCCTTTCCTAGGCACATACCCAAGAGAAACAAAAGCCTATGTCCATACGCAATTGGTCATGGCAGCATTATCCATTACAACAAAAAAATGAAAGCTTAAAATGTCTGGCTGGGCAGTGGTGGCCCACGCCTTTAATCCCAGCACTTTAATCCCAGGAGGCAGAGGCAGGCGGATCTTTGTGAGTTCGAGGCCAGTCTGGTCTACAGAGTGAGTTCCAAGAAAGGTGCCAAAGCTACACAGAGAAACCCTGTCTTGACTGCCCCCTACCCCCGGAAAAAAATGTCTGTCAACTACTGAGCCCATAACGTGGTATTCAGCAATAAAGAAGAACAAAGTACTGATACATGCCACAATATGGCTAGACCACAAAACACACTCAGAGAAAGAACCAGTTACAAAGACCAGGTGTTACACAAACCATATGTTAGTTACTTTTGTGTTACTATGATGAAATATGTGCGAGAAACATCTTAACAGAGGGAAACCTGACTCTGGTTCATGGTTTCCAACGTTCTCAGTCCATCGTGGCAGAGAAGGCATGCAGGGGAGCAACCCACAGTCCATACTGCAGGAGCGTGTGGTGACCTCTTCAACACAGGGCAGGTATGGTCTCCAAAGCCCGCCCTTAGTGGGACTTCTACCACTCAGGACCAAAGGCTCCAGTCCAGATAGTACCACCAGCTGGGACCAAGAGATCAAAACACCGGCCTGTGGGGGACCGTCCAGAGTCAGACCGGAACATCGGCCTGTGGGGACAGTCCAGAGTCAGACACCGGAAAACACCGGCCTGTGGGGGACCGTCCAGAGTCAGACCGGAACACCGGCCTGTGGGGACAGTCCAGAGTCAGACACCGGAAAACACCGGCCTGTGGGGGACAGTCCAGAGTCAGGCCGGAAAACACCAGCCTGTGGGGGACAGTCCAGAGTCAGACCGGAACACCAGCCTGTGGGGGACAGTCCAGAGTCAGACCGGAAAACACCAGCCTGTGGGGGACAGTCCAGAGTCAGACCGGAAAACACCAGCCTGTGGGGGACAGTTCAGAGTCAGGCCGGAACACCAGCCTGTGGGGGACAGTCCAGAGTCAGACCGGAACACCAGCCTGTGGGGGACAGTCCAGAGTCAGACCGGAAAACACCAGCCTGTGGGGGACAGTCCAGAGTCAGACCGGAAAACACCGGCCTGTGGGGACAGTCCAGAGTCAGACCGGAACACCAGCCTGTGGGGGACCGTCCAGAGTCAGGCCGGAACACCAGCCTGTGGGGGACAGTCCAGAGTCAGACCGGAAAACACCAGCCTGTGGGGGACAGTCCAGAGTCAGGCCGGAACACATTATTTAGATAAAGCACTCAGAATTAGCCAGCTACATTGGGGGGTGGGGGTGGGGGGGGATTAGAGGGAAGTGGGACCACCTGTCTGCCAGTGTGGGGTTTCTATGAGAGATGATGCAAATATTCTAAAATGAATTGTGACAATGGTTAAAACTTCCATAAATATACCAAAAATCATTTCATGGTAAACAAAAAGTATTTTACAGAAACTCACACATAAGTCACCAAATATCAGAAACAAAAATGGCCAGCAACAGAAGAATAGGCAGACAGACCTGATAAAGGATCAGTCACTGTTCACAACAGAATAATGAGGTGAGAATCAAGTCCGGAAGGCGCAGGACATAATGAAAGCTTAGAACAGACCAAATGAATTCACGGTGTCAGGAGTCCAAACAGCAGCCACCCCTGGAAACCTACTGACCAGAAAGGACCTTCTAGTGAAACAGGACCCCTCTCCATGTGGGTCTGTGTGGCCAGCCACAGCTGTATGTGTAGAACTGACAGGACTGTGTGTTTATGATTTTACTGGGTAGACATTGTAAGTAACACCTCAGAGTTTTGGTTTGCTTTTTTTTTTCCCAAGCAAGTATTTCATGGCTTTTCCTGGAGACACTGATGATAGACCAAAGAAAGGGTCCCAAAAGTCCAGCTGAGTAAACCAGTGAGTTTTCTGGGGTCACTTAAATGACCACGGGCAACCTGAAAGCAGCTGCATTACCCCAGCAAGATGACAACTCATGAAAGTGGCATCCCTTGAACTCCCTGCGGGACTGGCAGGTGGCACAATTTCTCAGCAATGGCCACACCTCATATAATCATGGGGGTGGGGCTTTGTAAATCTTTTAAGTTTCAGGAACTTCCTATGGTTTGTGAGTTTCCTCTACTTTCTGGGTCTTATCAAGTCTCCCTTCAACAGAAAATGCTTTCATCTGGGGACAGAGCTACATAACAATTACATATAAGAAACACTTACATGTTCCAAAAGCAGGGTTCAAATCTAGGTTGTCAAGCCTCAGGGGAGTCCCTGCCCTGGGTACCATCTTTCCCGTCCTCAGGCAACAGACCAGATGGCTGTAGAGAATCCTACTGGCATTGCTGATCTGCCACGGTGTGAATCCACATTCCTATGAGTCACAGAATCTGCTGGGAAGTTTGGCGAGTGTGTGCCATCAGCGTTGTGAGAAGAGAGGGGGCTGGTTGCTGTCGGCTCAGCCTTGTTTCCAAGGAAAGAAAGGTCTTTGGAGAGTGGGTGGAACACGCTGCCACGGGGAGGGAATGTCAGTTTCAATATGAATCATTTCACGCATGGCAGTAAGTCACTCTGGGAATAGATACCCTGACTCACTCCGCTCCCACAGGAGCAGGACTTGTTGCTAACATTTCAGATGCCAAGAGAATCAGCAATAGCTGAGAGAGAGAGAGAGAGAGAGAGAGAGAGAGAGAGAGAGAGAGAGAGAGAGAGAGAGAGAGAGAGAGAGAGATTGCGCACCCACCCTAGTAAGACACCAGGAGTCGTCCAGGGGCAGAGGCCCTGTGCACAGACCCTTTGTGCAGACCCTGACAAGGCCCAGAGGACATTGTGAGCTCTGGTGACAGCCGGCGCCAGTGCTGGGACACCAACCCAGGCCTCCCGCCTGAGAACTCTTTTTACAACAACCTGCTACTATATTTTCTAAAGAAATAAATTCCCCTCTGTGCTAGGGCTTTTAGAGAAAAAGAAAAGGGCCATGATGCATCTTAATTAGAAACTGCTTGGAGGAGAGAGAAAGGTCTCGGAGGGAGTGAGCGGAGCCCTGCCAGTGGCCAGGCGGCTGCCTGCAAGCCTGAAAACCCAGTGCATCATGCTGCAGAGGAGTGTTTACTCTGAAATCACCAAGGGTGACCCAAGGGGCATTCTGGCCATCAGAAGGTGGCTAGGGGATTGTCATTCAAGGTCCCAGGGAGACCTCATGGGGCCATAGCATCTGTCCAGTGACTGCAGGTCCAGCCTGTCCTTCATCACAGCGGGGCTGACTTTTCATCCAATTACTCTCCTCGCCAAAGGCACATCTGCCAGTGGCCTGAGTTTCCAGTTCATTTCCTCTGTGCTTTTCCACCCTCTGGCCTCCGGATGGAGCATGCAGGGCTTCCAAAGCATGTGACTTCCTGGGAGGGTGCTGGCTGCCCCAGAGCCTGACCTATTCTGTCCAAGGAACTGAGTGTTGCCGCTTGCAGTCATTCTCGAAGCAAACTCCAGCCCAAGTCAGGAATGTGTGCGCACAGCCTGCCAGAACCAGCCGGCTGCCCGGCCTGACACTGATGTTCCAGGAACTACAGATGTTTTTTCTTCCCCAGAAGAAAAACTCCAGAAAAACAGCTCATAAAACAGAAAGAGTATTTTCACCAGACGACTTGAGGGGTGGTGGGCACTCGAGATGGCTCAGCAGGTAGAGGTGCTTGCCGCCAAGCCTGATGATCTGAGTTCGATCCCTGGAACCCACATGATGGAAGGTGAGAACGGATTCCTGAAATTTGCTCTCTGACCTCCACATATATGTCCAGGCACATGTCACCCACATACAACCACACACATGAATGAACAAATGTAATCCTTTGGGGAAAAAAGCATCAGGGACAGAATGTGTAAGTTCAGGGAAGATAAAAATTGTGTGTATTAGCATGCAGGTGTCTGTGCACACGTGTGTGAAAGCCAGAGGACAGCCCCAGGTGTCTCCATGTCTCTAGGCACTGTCCACCTTATTTTCTGAGACAGGGTCTGACTGGTCTGGATCTCGCCAAATAGACTAGGCTAGCTGTCCAGTGACGCCCCTTCTCCAGATCCGCCTGGCTCGGTATCCCCAGTGCTGGGGTGCGAGCATGCACCTCTATGCCCAGCATTTTCACATCAGATCTGGGAATCAAACTTGGGTCATCGCCCCAGACCAGGACGAAAAACTTGCTGTTTGGTACCGCTCTGTGTGTCTCGACCCCCTCCAGCCTCACGCAGGAGTAAACTGGGTGCCAGAGAAGTCTGAGACTTGTTTAGTTTCACTCAGGGGTGGGATTCCAACTCAGGTGAGTGTCTGCAATCAAAACTGCTACCTCTCAGAAACAAACTCTGAGAGGCGTGGTAGGGATCCAGGGAGACGTGGGGAAGCCGGTATGCTTCACAAACTGCTGAGCTGGCCAAGCTGGCTTCTCGAAAGGGAGCTCCACGGGGGAGGAGCTATCGTGTCTGAGACCGACCAGGAAGAACGGCACGTCTACCCGAGTGTGAACAGCACGCAGGCGACACTACGAGGCCACACACCCTACAGCAACTGTAGAAATGACACCGCAGGGTCTGGATTTATTCACTCCTCAGCATCCTATTTGTTCCGTCTACAAGGCAGAGATGATTTTTCTCTCTGCCAAGGCCGAGCACTGCCAGCCTGTGATCCGAAAATCGCACCATGTTCATTTTGCCTCTTAACTCACTCACGGCTATAAATCATCCCCATGATGGGCACTGGGTTGGCAGTTCTATCGGGGAATCCATGGGCAAAGACAGAATCCAATCTGGGGCTTCCGCAATCACCCTGGGGCTTGGCTCGGAGCTAGGGGATATTGCTTTTGGCCGTACAAACACCTCCATCCTCCACAGGGAAGATTCGGGGAACCAAATTTGCTGACCAAGCAGGACAGCTACTTCTCCTGGTCTCTTTGCTGATTCTGAGCGCACTTCATGGCAGGAGGTCAAGGCCACCGAAGGGGATGAGAGACGGCGGAGCACAGCCGAGCCAGGCTGGGAACAAAGGGGAAATGGCCCAGGCAGAGACTGTGGCAGGCTGCTCGGTCTCTCTACAATACATCAAGAGCCTGCTGTGTGCCAGACCCTGCTCTTTCCTGGATTAGAATTAGAGTCATTATTATTAATTAGCGAGTAGAATGCTGACAGCGGCTTCCATTTGAGGAGGGCACGTGGGCAGGTGTTGCTCCAGGTGTTTAACACACAGCAGCTGCATTGAATTCTTATGTCGGAGGACGCTATTGCTGTCTCCATTGTGCAGATGGAGAAACTGAGTGCAGAGAGGTCAGGGCAGTAACTCTGTGTCAGAGGATGAGTAAGTGGCAGACCCAGGATTCAAACCCAGGCCGGCCGGACTCTCAAATCCCTTGCTCCTTGCCGCTCAGCTCAGCTCAGCCAGCCAGTGCCATGGCTGCAAGCAGGTGGTTCCTGCTGGGCAGATTTTCTAGGTGGAAGACAAGTCCTCTGAGCCCTAAGAGCTTGGCTCGTGTCCAGCAATGGCAAGGAGGGACAGGTGATGTGGACTCCAGCGATACTGTCCAGGGAGAGGTGGACCAGAAGACACATCACTCCAAACCTGAGACCAGTTTTCTGTCCCACTCCCAACACTGTGCGTGGGGCAGGACAGGGCAGTGTGGAAGCTTAGTACTTGGGCTTCAGAGCCCACATTACACCTGGGACTCAGCTACCCCAGGTCCTAGAGATCTCTGGCTCTGCTCTCTCGCCTGTGAAATGGGGCTACAGTGAGTGAGTGACACCTTACAAGGGATGGGAGGGACACACTTGAAATGCAGCCCTGGTATCTGGAGTGATGAGTATGTGGGTGTGGTGGATTTGGACCCCAAATCCCACACCTCCTGAAAGGCTGCTCTGAAGCTCTGAGAATAGCTGCCCCTGGAGGTGACCCGACTACAGTGGCAGGTCACATGTGGCAATCTGGCTGATCTCCAGATGGGTGTTGTAAGTGCAGTGGCCTGGGATTCGAGCCCCTGGGGTTAATGTGCCCTGTCATCTCCACCAAGTCCCCTTTCCCCTCTCTGAGCCTCAGCTTTCCCCAAACTCTAAAAAAAAGGAACAAGCCGGGCAGTGGTGGCGCATGCCTTTAATCCCAGCACTCGGGAGGTGGAGGCAGGCCGATCTCTGTGAGTTTGAGGCCAGCCTGGTATACAGAGCGAGTTCCAGGACAGTCCCCAGAGCTATACAGAGAAACCCTGTCTCGAAAAAAAATCAAAAAACAAAACAAACCAAAAACCAAAACCAAACCAAACCAAAACAAAAAAGGACCAGCCACACTATCCAGGGACCCTCCAGTAGCAACAAGACTCTATCCCATCCATGATATTTCTGTCAGGAAGGGACCACGTTCTCACTGCACTGACAGACAGGAGCATTCACTGAGTGCAGTCACGACTGGCTGACCTGGGATGCAAAGCACAGGGGTTGCTGATCACTTGTCCTGGACACCCCGAACCCTTCTGCTGGCAAGAGGCTGGTTTATTTCCTGATGCTTTCCTGTCACAAAATTCTAGGATGCTGTTCAAATAAGGGGCCAAGAGGAGCAGTGTCCACTGTGTTCCTACCAGGGGCAATGTGGACGGGGCGGGGCGGGGGACAGCCCTACGGCCCTGAAGTGGGTTTCTGGGTCCAGGGCACTTGGGCATGGCCCCCACAACACGGGAGCAGAAGCGTTTGACCTCAGGGTTCTTCCTGCGCCATGCTCGCAGCACTGGGTGCCGAGCATGCGCATCAGCTTGTGTGCGCTAACCTCTTCCTCTAAAAACAATCCTGGGAAGGAAGCCTTGTGCAGCTGGGCCAACAGCCCCAGAGCGGTCACCAAACTTGCCCAAGATCACACAGCTAGGGACATCAGAGTGGCAGTAAATCCCTGCCCTCAGTGAACTCCGTCCCCCAAGTTCTAGCGGTGGCTATCAGTGGCTGGCCTCTTCTGCAGGCAAAGGGGCAGGGCCTCTGTGTACCAGGCCACTTGCTTTTACGATATGGTGGCTGTCTCTCCTACCACTGTACCCTGCACTGTCCCAGTCTGAGGACTGGCCTCCGCGACAGGAGCAGTAAGAGCAGGTAGCTCTTGGTGCTTGGGGCTGGGTCCCGGGCACATGTCCCTATTAATTCCCAGGGGCAGGGCTGGCAAGATGGTTCATGGGGTAAAGGTACCTATTGACAAGCCTGTCAGGGGGGTGTTTAATCCCCAGGACTCACATTGTAGAAGACGCCTCTGACCTCCACCTCTTACACACAGAAAATATATAAAATAATTACAATCACCACAGGCCAGGAAGCTGAGCCCCCGCCCAGTCCTCGAGAGCCACACAAGCTTATCTGGACCTCAAGTCCATGCCCCTCTGCCACCCGGCTCACAGTAGGTGTCCCATATGGTAAACTTCTGGAGGAAGGGAAGGGCACGTGCTCTGGCCTGAGCGACAGGCCAAGAGTGGGCTGTCGTCTTCTCTGGTGGCCTTGGGAGTGTCTTCCGATGGGGCCTGCTGAGCCGGATGTGGAGGAGAACGAGCTACTGAGACAGTGGAATGCCCAGTTCACAGAAGCCGGCCTTCAGCAAGAGGATCTGCCCTCAGAGTAAGAATAGCTTTGAGGAAGGATGGGGCAGCGTGGGGTGGTTGGCATGGTGAGGGGCCACACAGAGACCAGAGAGACCAGGCTCAGACAGTAACCAATGCCACCACAGCTCCTGTAGATCTTGGCAAAGGGAGGCACTGGTGTGATCTCGGGACCTTCCCCATGTGCAGACACCCAATGCAGTCCCTGGGACTAGGCCGTAGGAACCCATTCCATCTGAGCACTGCACACAGGGGAAGCTGGGCAGGGTCTCACTCAGCCAGACAGCCCAGGTCTGCCCATTCCTGCCTACCCCGGGGATCCTGTGTCTATAGGGCTCAGCCTACTTGAGGTCACTGGTAATGGCAGAGGCCACCCAACAGCCCCTGCTGGGTCCAGGAAAGAAGCAGGAGTGTGGTACAGTGCTGGATTCAGGCCAGGGCAGCTGCTCCCACCTCTGGGATCCTCTCCCTGGCTCCAGGAATGGAGCCTTGTCTTCTGGGTGTGCCCTTGTGGACTTTGAATTCTGAGAACTGTCACCATTGACAGGGACACTGAGACAGGCAGGCCAGGCTGTGTTTCAGTACCACCAGTGGCTCCAGTTCCCACAAACAGCCACAGGGGAAAAGGCTAGCCCAAGATCACGCAACAAGAAAGCAGGGAAGCCTGAGTTTGAACCTAGGTCTGTCGGAATCCAGACTGTCAAGTCGATAAGGACTATTTACAGCATTGTCAAATGGTCACCTCTGCCTGTCCCTTTCTGAAGACCCTGGACAGGCCCCCGAGAGTGCCAGGAGAGCTAGTGTGAGCCCAGGTAGGTTGGTGAAGATTTCACTGTGTCCCACACCCCTTGAGTTCCAGGCAGGTGACCCCAGGCCCGGCACCCAACAGTGTGGAGCTTGGAAGAGTAAATGGATCAAAGCGCCTTCCTTCCTGTCTGCTGGTCCCACACCTCTCCCCTCCCCAGGCCACCAGGGCACCCTGGGGTGCATGCTTACTGCCGGGAGTGCCCTAGGGACCAGGCAATGGGCTCCTAGGGCCCCCACCTAGGAGTCAGAACACCCAAGGGAACTCAGAGCTCATCCCAGGGTTCCTGGGTCAACTGCCGCTCTCATTCCCAACACATGGTCCTTCAGGTACTCACACAGGCTCCCACAGATGTCCTCACAGAAGCCCCAGGCCAAAAGCCGTACCATCGGGAGCCCAGAGAAGTTAAGGGACTTGGGCACAGTCACATAGCTAAGGACAGAGGGAGGATTTGCACCCGCGTCTTCTAACTCAAGGGATCTGTTCTTGCCATCCTTCCAGGAGCCCAGGGTTCTCCCTCACTTGATAAAGTTCTGAAGGGCTGTGATTTGAATCCTAGGCTCAGAACCAGGTGGCGGCGGCGGCAGTGCATGCCTTTAATGCCAGCACTCGTGGGTTCTCCATGAGTTCGAGGCCAGCCTGGTCTACAGAGCGAGTTCCAGGACAGCCTGGGCTACACAGAGAAACCCTGTCTCAAAAAAAACCATCAATCCATCCATCCACCCATCCATCCTGGGCCCTGGGAACCACAGCAAATGGGCGGGACTTAGCCCAGTCCCTCCTAGAAGTGCTTCCTATAACCCTGAGCAATGGCTGCGTCTACACCGCGGTTTCAAACGCGAACACTCCACCACCAACACCAGTTCCTCTTTACGGAGAAGAAAGGGGGACAAATTAAACCACTAAAGTCACGTCATATAAGCTGGGCAGACTGTCGTCCCAGCCACTCAGGAAGCTGAGGCAGGAGGACTGTTTGAGAGCAAGAGTTCAACATCAGACGGGAACACAGTGAGAACCATCTCAAATGTTTATTATTATCAGTATTATTGCTTTGGGTTTTTGAGACAGGTTCTTTCTACATAGCCCTGGCTGTCCTAGAACTCACCATGTAGACAAACCAGCCTTCAACTCATAGAGATCCGCCTGCCTCTGCCTCTGCCTCTGCCTCCCAAGTGCTAGAGTTAAAAGTAAACACCACTATGCCAGGCTCAAATATTAAAAATAATAATAATAATAACAATAATAGAAAATTCTGCGACAGTTAAATCTTCACTGTCAACTTGACTGGATTTAAAATCACAAAGAGACACACCTCTGGGTGAGGCTCAGGGCCCACCTCTGGGTGAGGCTCAGGGCACAGACTGAATTGAAAAGCTAAGCACCAAGCTGACCCCTCTCTGCTTCCTTACCGTGGAAACAATGACAGCGGCCACCTCACTCCTGCCCCACCCCCACGCCTTCTCCACCGAGATGGACTGACTGTGGGCCCTTAAACTGTGAGCCACACAAACTCGCTCTTCATTAAGTTGACTTTTGCCAGATGTTTGGCCACAGAAAGGAGAAAAGCAACCAAAGCACACTCTTTATCGTTTACAGAAATACAATTTACCCTAGGTCCCTCCCACAGAGTCAAAACTGCACATACAAGGGGAAATGCACAGGAGGGAACATTGGAAGAACATGAACAAAGATGTCAACAGCGGCTACATTATCAAGACAGACCAACTTTAATCTGCTCATTTATTTTGCCCACTTTGTAATCTTTGGATTCCCTTTCCTCCTACATTCACAAATGCGTAAGGCTGTTCAAATCCACACCCCTTTCTCCTGCTGCTGCAGAGGTGATTCATTGGGATGGGCAGAGAGCCTCCAGCACTGACTGTGGGAGGAGGATGTGGGTCCCAGTCACATCTCCTAAACACCAACCCTGGCAGAGGGAGGTCCACACACACAGGCCCCGGCCTCTGGTATCCAGCCACCCTTCAGGTTTCTCTGGGCATTTCCAGCTCAGGCCTGCTTCTCTGGATCCAACTCTAGCAACCTGTATTCCTCCGGAGTGAGGATTAGAAAGTATGGTGCCACCCTTCTCTGGTCCAGCACAGCATCCTTCCCTAAAGGAAGGAGATGGCCAGGCTGTCCAGAGCGTCTTCTCTCTAGAGTGACAACTGAACGAGGAGGCTGGGCTTACAGACGTCAGGAGACATACAAAGGGGCTCTGGGCCCAGAGGACGCTGCCGCAGGGAGGGGGCATGGCCAGAGGGCTGCAGGAGAAACACAAGGACATGTGGCCCATCTGCTGTCACCAGGCCATAGGGACGACACCCCAGAACTTTATCTAAAGGCGGCCAAACCTAGTCTCTTTACACACACACACACACACACACGTTTGCTCTCTATGGGGACAATGTCATCTCACCACCGCCCTCCAGGGGAGTATATTTACCCAGTCTTCCGTGTTCACGTCACCAAACCCTGTCCCGCACCATCCTCACCTTCCCAAGCCCCACAGCTCGGATGCAAGGTTGTACGAATGGACAGAAGCCCTGGAGTGCTCCGAGTCCAGAGAAGCTTGGCGAGCCTAGAAGAGGGCAGGCCAAAGCGAAGCTGCACCCAGCGTCCCGGGGGGTCTGCGTCGACTCACCAAACATGCTGCCCTCGTAGCCATCCTTTGTGAGGGGCCGGAGCTCATTCTTGCCCATCGCATACCGGCGGTAATTCTGCCACGAAAACCGCATCATCTGCGGGAAAGAGCAGGGGACCAGACCCCGGTGAGACGATGCTGGTGGCCAGTGGTGCCCACCACACCCTCTGCCAAAGGTCTCAGCCTGATTTCATTCCCAATCAGAGCTGCCTGGGAAAGCCATCCCCCTCCAGTCTCTCCACACACGAAGGAAGCTAAGCCACCTCCTAGGCAGGGAGTGTGGCTCAGTGGTAGGGACCTGCCCATCTTTGTATGAGGTCCTTCTTTGGATCCCCAGTACTGCCAAGGAAAAAAAAATGAAGGCCACCTCTTCCACGTAGCCTTCCCTGCCCTGCCCTGGTCTAAGGGAAGAGAAATAACTCATTTACTCACAGGGTGAGTGCCTGTCTCAATTTAACAGAATGATCTCTCCCCTCCCTCCCCCACCCTCCTCCTGACCAAGTATTGCGAATCACCATCTATATATACACGTAAGAGCTGGGTCAGAAGTGGGGTGACCTGCCCAAATGGCCCCCGGTGACAATCTGTGCCCACCCTGCTTCCTCATTCCCAGAGTCTCCCTCACTGGCTTTCACACCGTCACTTTCACTTCTGCATGGCCGGGTGCAGGAGGAGGCCTGGGGGGTGGGGTGAGGACAGAGCTCCAGGGTGACAGAGGAATGGAGCCCAAAGCAGGATTTATTTGCAGGAGGTGCAGGTAGCTGGGGAAGAATGGGTGCAGTAGACAGAGTGGGGGCTTGAATTCTAACCCCGCCTCAGCCACCCGCCCCCCCACCCCTCCCCCGGCCCGGATGCCTACTCTTTGTGGGAAGCCTGCTTTAACAAGACAGGGTGATGCCTGCTCAGCCACCATCTTAGAAGGGTTCAACAACGGAAGAAGGAAGTGAAATGCCTGCCTCCAATGGCAGGGACTGACTAACACGGGCTGTCCTCCCTCCCTGGCCTTCAGAGGCCCGGTATGGCTCTCCCAGCCCTTCCTGCTTCCCACCTTATCCCTCGGCTCTCAAAAGCTAGCCAGAAGCGGTGAAGCCCAGGCCAGTGAGGCTGCTCCCCAAGCTTCTGACTTAGCAGGTCTGGGGCAAGGCATGGACTTGCCTTTAACAGTTCACACATGCTGTGGCTGATCCCCGGGCCACACAGAGGACCACCTGTATCACACACATGAGCTTCCAAATGCTTGGAACCAGAGCGTTCTGGATTTCGGATTTTTTTTTCTCAGTATTTCAAATATCTGTATATACATAATGAAATATCTTGGAGAGGGACCCAAGTCTAAACAGGAAATTTGTGCTTCTCCTCTATACCTTAGGCACATAGCCTGAACATGATTTTACTCAGGTATGATATTTGGTGGTGTATCTGACAACAAAATCTGGAGATCAGAGGGTGGAGCTAGCCACTGGTTAACCATAGAGGCCAGGTGGTGGCGGCTCACACCTTTAATCCCAGCCCAATCAGGAGGTGGAGACAGGATCTCGGGGCCCATTCAGTCTGAGGATACAGAGGGGTCAGAAGTCTCTAGTGGCTGCTGCTCTGCTCCGCTCTGCCAGGTTATTTCTCCAATATTTGACTCCTGGTTTTTATTGATAACACTAATTAGGACCACACTTCACAGTACTTTTACTGCATCTGTGGTGTGAATGTGACCCTGTTACATGAAGTCGGGTGTGGAAGTGAAGTCATGCTGTCTCCCCCAAAATTTCAGTTTGGATCACTTTTGGATTTCTTTAAAAGTCAATTCATTTTTATTTTTTATGGGTGTTTTGCCTGCACCTATGCACATGTATGTACATGTAACAAGTACATGCCTGGTCCTACAGAGGCTACAGAGGGTGACAGATCCCCTGGAACGAGCTACAGGTGGTGACTGGAGTCACAGCTGCCATGTGGGTGTTGGGAACTGAACCCAGGTCTTCTGGAAGAGCAGCCAGTGCTCTTAACTGCCAACCCACTTCTCCAGCCCCTCCCTTGGGTGGGTTTCTGTCTGTTGGTATTTATTTACTTACATACTTATTTTGAGACGGAGTCTCACTGACTCTGGCCTCAAACTTGCTATATAGACCAGGCTGGCCTTGAACATACAGAGCGCCACCTGCCTTTGCCTCCCAAATGCTGGGATTAAAGGTGTGTGTCCCTACACCTGGCTTTCATTTTTTTAAATTAAAGATATTTGATCTATATTATATGTGTATGTTTGCTTGTTTTTTGTGGCAGGGTTTCATGTAGCCCAGGCTGGCCCCTGAGGCACTACACTGCCAAAGACAATCTTAAACTTGTGGTCCTCCTGTCTCCGCCTCTCACGTGGTTCTGGGGATGGAACCGGGGCCTCCTGCACGTTAGGCGAGCACTCTGCTAACTGAGCCACATCCAAGTCCCTCCAACGTGCTGGGTTCCGTTTCTCAGTGTTGCCTTGGTTTACGCTGCCCTGTTTCCTGCTGCAGCACCTGACTCTGCAGCGGGCCCTGCTACATTCCCCTGCTCAGCCGTGTTCCTGGCCCCCAGACTTAGAAGCCAGAATCTCTTCTGGCAATATCGCTGCTGTGACCAAAATCCCCAGGGGAGCGACCTCACGGCGGTGTGGGCTGGACTCTGAATGGCAGGACGCTCTAGCACCAGGTTCCCGGGAGACAAATGGTGAAACTGAGGCTCCTACATGGAGAGTGATTGGGGATGCGCAGCTAGCCAGACTGGAACATGATTGTCTCTCCAGAGCAGCAGGCCCCATCATACGGAGCCATGTGGGGCTCCCAGCTGCCACGGCCCATGCCAGTGTCATGGCAGTGCATGGTAAGAACTCGGCACAGGCCTGGAGGCCTGCCTCCGTTCCTCTGTTATTTTCTACTTATCTCGAATTGGCAATAGCGGGGAGTAATTGCTGGGTATGCGTGCGGAGGGAGAATAGAGTCCTCCCTCCCTCTCTCCTGTGACCCCCCCCGCCCCCGCCATCACAGTTGGCAGGGGGGTAGGCAGTAACAAGATTTCAGAACATAAACCACAGAAAGGTTGGAGCGGAGGTGTGTGGGCTGCCACACCCCACCCTGAACCTACCCCTGCTTCGAAATAAGTGAGTGCTCAGGATGAGTTACGGGGATCACGGGTGTCTACCCAGAGCTGTCCCCTCTGGGCTGCCGCCTGTCTGTTCTCACAGCCAGCCACATCGGTGGGGGGGACGACAGAGGTAGCCAAAGGCACAGATGATCCCTGTGTCACCTGGGGCTGGACCTGGAAGGCATTGCAGCTGCCTCTGTGTGCAAACCCTCACATGCACGCGCACTGCATGCACGCGCACTGCATGCACGCGCACTGCATGCACGCGCACTGCCCCTCGGGCCCAGATGCTTGGGTATCAGATGGGCATGCACAAGCTTAGCAAGTACCTGCTAGGCCCGGGCGTGGGCTGCAGTTTGTGAGCTGTGCTGTGGAGGCGATGTTCTCCCAGCCCCACCCTCTCCCCCTGCCAGCTGCTCATCTTCCTTCAGGGCCCGGCTGAAGGATGCCCGTGCCGAGGGTCTTCAGTGCCAGCCCTGCCTGAGTCAGCCCATGTTCCAGTTCAAGATCATCCTGGTTATGTGGTAGGTCAGAGGCCAGCCTGGGCTGCATGGGACCCTGCCTCAAAAACCAACCAACCAAACAGGTACCTGGGTGTCCGGGGTCAAGCATATTTTCCCTACTGCCTTCAATGTAGTCCCCACCCCCTATTCGTACTGCACACCCACCACCGACACATGGGAGCAGCTTATTAAAGGCCTGCTAAAGCAATGAATGAAGAGCAAATAGGAAAACGGGCCTTGTAGCTAACCCGTGGCCAGGAGGCCTTTGTGGACTCCCTGACACAGATGAGACCCAGCCTGCTCAAAGACAGACTTCAGAGGAGCCTACTGGGACCCAAATGCTTAGACAGACACATAGGATACAAGGGGCACACGAAGAGACTTGTCCAAAGGCATGAAAGGTAGCAATGTGAACCTAAGGTCCTAAAGACCCTGGAGGTCACTCAGGCTCCCTCCTGTCTCTCCCGAGTTTCTAAGTAGAACATAAGTTACCTCTCCTTGGATATGGACACCCCAATGATGGAGGGGGGTTCACCTTACTGGGAAGCCCCATCAGCTGCAGAATGTCACAAGTCCTCCCTGAAGCCATCAAATCTATTCTCCCCTAGTGTTCAGAGGGAAGAAGCATCTTCCACAGCACACACATTCACTTGGGGGACCCAACTCTCAAACAGCCTCGCTCTGTCAACAGGTGGGTCATCACTAACCTCTGAATACTGCATGCTTGGCCACGGCACCCTCTGTGACCACACACCTTCCTGCACTACATGTTTCTGGGGTACGTGACTTAATCACCTCATTTGGGCAAAGAGCAGAAACAGTACCAACCTGCCTTGGCCATCCTGCAGCTGTGGGTCACCCTTTGTCCCCAGTGATTCCTGTGTCACCAGGCTCTGTCTGCCATCCCACGCTGTCCAGAACTTTGTGAACCAGATCTGAATGCAGCTCCATGTCTGCCTGCTTTGAGCAATGGACAGACTTGGACGAGATGGACTGACATCTGTGTGCAACCCAGATTTGGGGCATAAGTGGAAATGGCTGGGCTGAGGAGGAATCACCAGAGGCCTTACGCTTGGATCTAGCACCACTCACCAACACTTGCCAAGAGCTCGCCAGGCGGTCAGCAAAAGCCCATCTCTCCACTTTTGTGTGAGAAGCCTGTGAAAGGCTGAAATCCAGACCTTGGCCCTCGTACCGCCAGCACAGAGCAAACACTTTTTTTAAAAAAGGAAAATAAGGGGTTTAGGCTGGCAGGATTGTTCTTGGAGAACTCGTTTTGGCCGCCTCTGATCACTCCTTTTTGTTCTAAACGCTTACAGATCACTAACTTAGAGCCCTGTTAGTCCCATTAGGATGGCTCTATGCAGAAAGATGAAGTCAAATCGCTGGCAGGGATGCGGGGAAATGGCAGGCCTCATCAACGCCGGGCGGGTATGGAGATGGCGCAGCAGCTCTGGGAGTTCGGCAGGAAGAGTTCCCATGTGGAGTGCTCTAGTTTCTTTCTCTGTTGTGATAAACGCTGTGACCAAAAGCAGCCTGGGGGGGAAAGCTTTGTTTGTCTTGCGGTCCAGATCACAGTCAATCATTGAGAGAGGTTGAGGCAGGAACCTGGAGCAGAACCCACGAGACATGCTATTACTGGTTCACCGGCTCACTTTGGTTCCAGCTCGGCCAGCTTTCTTATACAATCCAGGCCCGCCTCTGCCTAGGAATGGTGCTGCCCACAGTGGGCTGGGCCCTCCCCCATCAATCAACAACCAAAGAATCCCCACGGACATGACCACAGGCCAATCTGATGTAGGCAAGCCCACCGTTGAGACACTCCGCCTAGGGGATTCCTGGTTGTGCTGACAATAAAAACTGAGACAAGAGAGTTAGCATTTGACCCAGTCATTCTGATCATGGGAAAAATGGCTGTACAAAAGAAGAGTCTGCCCAGGAGGCCCAAGACATTCATCCTCAGAAAGGCCTGCTTCCAAGACTGGGCTTCAGCCAGCCCCTGGGCAGGTGAATTTCTTGAGTGTTCCACCACTGGATGACTGATAGAGAGACCTGCTGAACCGAGACCATACAAACACCGTGACACAGAGCACCTGCTTTTCGGCCTGGGGCTCGGGACTTTAGTACATGTTTAGTACAGAAGGGCTGACATGAGCAGCCTCTAAGGAGTGTGCACGTGACAGCCCCCTACATCGTCACAGTCTCCAGACTGCTGCCCCTGCATTTGCTCCTTGGTTAACTTTGCTGCGTGTCCCTTGCTAATAAATCACAGTTGTGAGCAAGACCATGCACTGAGTCCGGCAGCAAGACTTCCTACTGAATCCAGGAGTCGTCATGAGGGGCCCCTGACACACAACCAAAATTAATATATAATGTAATGTCCTGGTTGGGGTAAGCTGTCAACTGGACACCGCTAAAGTCTACTGAGGGAGTCGCAATCGACAGATTGCCCAGCTCCGCCTGGGTGTGACCACGTCTGCGAGAACGATCTTCACTGATGTGGGAGGGCCCAGCCCACGGTGGGCAGCACCATCCCTAGGCAGGTGGGCCTGGGCTGCTAGCTGAGCATGATACCAAGCAGTGAGCCCGTGAGCAGCGTTCCTCTACGGCTTCTGCTTCAGTTCCTGCCTGATTTCCTTCATTGACGGGCTGTGACCCGGAAGTGTGAGCCAAATAAACTCTTTCCTCCCCAAGTTGCTGTGGTTATCATAGCAACAGAATGAAATCAGAACACATACATCCACACAGAAACTTGGGCACAAATGCTCAGGGCAGTGATATTTCAAATAGCCAAAAAAGTGGAAATAAACCAAATGCCCATTGACTGGTGAATGATCCTCGGGCTGTGGTGTATCCATTCAAAAGAACATTGAGTAGCCATAAAAAGGAAGAAGCGCAGCAGTTCGGACGAGGCTTGAAACCCTACATCAAGGAAAAGAAGCCAGGCACAAAAATGCCACTTAGTGTGTGATGTCCAGAAGGAAACCCGGGTGATGGAGTGGAGGGCTAGTTGCTAGAGGCTGGGGGGTGGGGGTGGGGTGGGGAGACTGCCAATGGAGCTCAAATGTGCATGTGCATGTGGAGGTCAGAGGTCAACACCGAGTGTCATCCCATGGTGTTCTCTGAGCCGGGCTCACTTAACTGGGCTCACCAGTTTGGCTAGGCTGGCTGGCCAACAAGCCCCAGGGACCCTTCTGCCTCCCTCCTGCTAAGTGCCGACTACAGACACATGTCACAGCTAGCAATCTGCACTCAGGGCCCCATGCGAGCAGCAAATGCACTTTCCCCATGACCCTCCCCAGCCCCACAATACACTTTTTAAAAGGCGGTCTTTACAGCACAGGATTATGTCTCAATCAAGATGTTAACAATTTACATATTGAAAAAAAAAAACCATTAGTGGTCAGAAGTGGCTGCCACCCGCCATCTTATATGACACACGGAACGCAGCAGCCCCTCAGAGATATTTCTGCCTGACCTGAACAAACCCTAAGGACACATCAGACCAGCCCAAATGTAGGGATACCCAACAGGGAGGGAGAGAAAGATCAAAAAACACCCACAAGGAAGGAGACCACATTAGCCAGAACCTGCTACTCCTGGAGCAAAATGCAACCAACAATGGCTATCACTACTGAGGTGAAGGATGT
Source organism: Peromyscus leucopus (assembly GCF_004664715.2). NCBI lineage: Eukaryota > Metazoa > Chordata > Mammalia > Rodentia > Cricetidae > Peromyscus > Peromyscus leucopus. Next base: position 135,492,273 of record NC_051064.1, read on the forward strand.
TATTGAGACAACCGACAGATTTGGACCTCAGGATCAGAGACCATGACGGTAGTAACTTCTGGTTCTAAGGGGTTCCTTCCTTCGGGAGGTGCTGATCTTGCTGAAAATACACAGTAAGTATTTAGGGTCACTGTGTCTGCAAAATACTCTCAAATGGTCCAGAAAACTGTCACATGCGTTTACATGAATGGAAAGAAGGGAGGGAGGGAGGGAGGAGGGAGGGGAGGGAGGGAGGGAGGGAAGGAAGGGAAGGAAGAAGGGAGGAAAAGAGAAAGTGAGGGAGGGAGAGAAGATGCATGCATTAGGAAATCTTGCCAAAGGCTGATGACACTTCACTCAAATGTCTGTCATGTGGAATTCTATTTCCCAACAGAGTAGAATCCATGGTAGAACACTCCCCTTGCCGGCTACCCCGCAGATCTTCCCACCCCAGGGCCTTCCCAGCCTGGCTGGCTTTCAGACTGTCCTAGAGAAGACAGAGCCCAGCAAACGAAGTGGGAACCAGAGGCCTGGCTGCTCCTTTTAGAAGGAGACCGCCATGCTCCGATGGACTGTCCATCCTCAGTGGTTTTTCTGTTTTCATTCAAGGCTCCTCTTGGGGTTCCGTACACTTTGCAGACAGTTCACTGGGCGTCAGTGTCTTCCCCTCTCTCCTCGCACTTCTGGGTTCTCCTTCCTCTGGGCTCAGTTCAGTGCCCTCAGCGTCTCCCTTCAGCACACATCTCTGGCTATGCTTTGGATGTGGCTTGTCCCAGTGTAACAGAACTGTGAGGTGTGGCACCCCTGAGCCGGGGGGAGGGCCAAGGAGAGGGGACCAGATCTCTGGGGATTAACGAGGGTCTTGTTGGAGGGGGTTGGGTCACACTGGATGGAACTGGCTGCTAAGAAGGAGGATTAGAGTGGGTTCAGATTCCTGCCTCACTCCACATCCACTTCCCCTTCCTGTTCCTCCGCCAGATGTGGTTCAGCAATGTGGAGCGGAGTGTAACACTCTTGGAGTCCACAGCTGTGAGCCACGTCGATGGTTTTTTTTTTTTTTTTTTGAGTATCCACTTCAGACATTGTGTTATAGCAACACAGAGAAGATTGTGGCATTTTTATAGATAATTTAAGAAAATAAGGTTGATAGCTATCCACGCACCTGCTTATATTTAATATAGAAGAAGTACACATGCCAAGTGCTCAGCACTCAGGAGGCAGAGGCAGGTGGACCTCTGAATTCAAGGTCAGCCAACTCTATAGAACTAGTTCCAGGACAGCCAGGGCTACACAAAAAATCCTGTCTCTAAACAAAACAAAACAAAACAAACCACATCCTCACAAGAGTGGGGGGGGGGGAGTTTAACACAGACTTACTGTAGAAAGGCAGACAGCAGGAAAACAACTGAATTACAATTCAATCTGATCACATCCCTATTCTGTTGTTGCTCTCTATGAATATGACACAAACACACTCAGCATTATGACAGATACTTCCTGAACATAACTTTTAATAGCTACGTAACAGCCTGGAGCAGATCTATCAACTCTTACTTCATCTTCCTGCCCAACCGTAGACATTTCTATGATTTCTATTTGAAAAGTAATGCTGTGATGCACATCATTGTACACAAAATATTTCAAACACTTTCCTCCATCCAGAGCCTCATTTTATAGGAAACAAATGAGAAGTTATTAGCATGTGTGGGGGCGTTTCAAGATGACAACTGGGGGGGGGCGAGGCAATGGCTCTGGCTGGGGCAATGGTTCTGTGGGGTGAAGTGTTTACTGAACAGGCTTGAGGACTCAGGTTCATCATTCCTCATTCCTTGGGAAAAGCTGGGCTCAGTGGTGCATGCCTATAACCCCAGGACTAGGCAGAGCCCTTGGGGGCTCATTGACCAGCGTGGCTGGTCAAATTAGCAGGCTCCAGGCTCAGGGAAAGGCCTCATCTCCAAAAATTAGATGGGGGTCTAGAGAGATGGCTCAGCAGTTCTGAGTACTTGCTGCTGTTGCAGAGAACCCAAGTCCAGTTTCTAGCCTCCAAGTTGGGTAGCTCACAACTGCCTATAATTGTGGCTCTGGAGGATTTAACATCTCTAACCTCTGTGGGTATCAGTACTTACACATTTACACGCATATACATGCATATGCACATGCACACACAAACACACTTAAAAACAAAATAAATTTTTAAAAAATTGGATGGAGACATAAGAAGGATACTTAATGTTGATCTCAGGCCTTCACATATGAACGAATAGGCATAATGCACAAACACACACACACACATACACACACACACACACACACACACACACACACACACACACACGCGCGCGCACACACACACACACACACACACACACACACACACACACACACAAGACTAAAGCAAAAAGCTTATTTGCTCAACATTGTGTAAAATTGCCCAAGCCAGAAGTGTGTGGTACTGGCACTCATGAGGTGGAGGCAGGGACATCCCTGCATTTCAAGGCTGGTGACACATCAGGACCAACTCAAACGCGGGGATGCCAGCAGGGTCATGGCAGGCCATGGGCTACAGGCTGAAACCAAGGTCCTACTTCCAAGTCTCATCTTCCCTTCTCTGCCCCCAAACAAAACATAACCTACCCTGTGACCACTGCATTCATTTGGTGCCTGCCTAGCTCCCTGACTTAGACACGGACACAGACACAACAGGACCAGTGCTTTCAAAAATTATGCAAAGGCCTTAAAAAAAAAGTCTGGGGTACAAAACAGTATACAGGTATTTAAAAGTATGTTTTCAAATCTTTAGTGCCAGGCAAGGAATGTTCATTATATACCATTAAGTGGAAAAGCAAGATACCAAATTTTACAGCATGAAATCCACAAATGCATGTATGTGTGAAAGGCCTTGAAAAACAGCAAAATACTGACAGTGGTTAGGTCTCAGGGTGAGGTGTTTGGTGATTTTTATTTGTATTAATCTATATTTTCTGAATTTCCCACGGTGGTATCTGGAAATGTTCGCAATACGAAAAATAAAGGTTATTAACATGAAAAACGGAAGAAGTAGCAAGATGCCCCAGGTCAAAAGGCAATGCAAGCACAGATGGAGGCAATCAGGGTTTGCTGGGAAAGAGGACAGTGTTCGAAGCTGGGCATTATCTATCCAACAGGAGGGGCAACACAAAGAGAAGCCCAGGGCCAAACAGAAGCTCAGAGCCTGTCCTGGTGAGTTTTTATGTCAACTTGACATAAGGGTCATTTGGGAAGAGAGAACATCCATTGAGAAATGCCCCCACCAACTTGGCCTCTAGACAAGCCTGTGATGCATTTCCTTCCTGATTGAAGTGGGAGGGCCCAGCTCATTGTGGGCGGGGCTACCCCTGGGCGGGTGGCCCTGCATGCTCTAAGAAAGCAGTCTGAGCAAGGCCTGGGGACCAAGCCAGTGAGCGGCCCCCCTCCATGGCCTCTGCATCAGCTCCTCCTCCAGGTTCCTGTCCTGACTTTCCCCAGTGATGGACTGTGACCTGAGAGCTGTAAACTGAAATAGCCCATTCCTTCCCAAGTCGCTTCTTGTCATGGTGTTTTATCACAGCAATAGAAACCCTAACTAACACGTGGCCCGAGACACACTCTATTCCCAGAGTCACATTTCATAAGAACTATGTGAGGCTCTAGAAGTGACCTGCCCCAGCCGGGACACGAAGGTTAAGGAGAGACAAATGGCTGGGGGTTGAGGCAGCCTGGGATACAGCAGACGTTCATGTCGAACTCAAGAATAGGCAATCCCCATCTGTGCACGTGTGTGCAGTCACACACACATGCATGCACATGCTAGACATCTCTGCTTCCAAGAGTCTCTAGAAACCTCATTTCCACCCAGAGACCACCTATCGACAGACCCCAGAAACTTCTCTTCACCTGATCCCACGAGGGTGGAGAGTGATGTGCCACCCTAGTCATGGCAGAGCAAAAGAGTCAGACCCCAAGGGGCCTCCAGCTCTTGGTCCAATGACACAAATTCCCATCCATCTGTGCACACAGCCTCGACTCAAGGCCGCCATGTAAACGACACTGATGGGGAGCAGGCTCGCAGCATCACTGTGCACAGCGTTTGAGACTTTCTCCTGCAGAAAAAGAGCTCCACTGTTTCACCGAGCACGGATGTCCACACCACTGAGCAGCTCAGAACGACCCACGCCAGGGAAAAGAAGCCAGTGAGCAAGGGACGACCCAGTCCCCGCAACGGCTTCTGAAGAGGAAAGGAAGGCCATGTTTGGGACAGAAAGTGTTGTGGGGCCATTAGGGCAGAAGCAGCGAGCAGGGTGGTGTGTCTTCTTTAAGGCTCACTCAGACTAGGGAGCCGGCTCAGCCGGTCAAGTGCTTGCCCTGAAAGCGTAAGGACCCGCGTTCTGTCCCCCAGAACTCATAAAAAAGCTGGTCACGGTGACAATGCAGTGCTGGGTGGCAGAGAGGAATGGAGCCTTGGAGCTCATGCCCCAGCTGGTGACTTCCATTACAGTAAGACCCTTACAAAAAGAAAATGGATGGCACACACACACACACACACACACACACACACACACACACACGCACAGTCACCTGCACACACCCGTGCACATCTGTGCACACCCGGCCAGGCCCAGCAGTGGCTCAAACACAGCTGCCCCCTCCCAAGCTAGGAAGGGGAATGGGTTTCCCAGTCTTTTAAGACCATAATGGGCGGGCATCCTGACGGGACGCCTTACTGGCACTGCCCCGCAGTGACGCCGGCCCCATCTGTAGGGCCAGGTGGGAAAGGCTTTGGTCTCTAATGACACTGGGAGCTGACGACTGCATGCATAGACTGGAGCTGTGGGCGGGGGTGGCTTCTCCCACTTCTGTCCAGCCCGAGGAGCCAGCTGCCGGCCAGACGCCCGGGAGCCATCTCTGCTGGCCTGCTTTCTTTTAAATAATTACTGATTTTTAAAATTACATTTATATGTATGTAAGTGCGCACAGGTAGGGGCACACATGTGCCCTGGCACACCTTTGGAGGTCAAAGAACAACTTGGAGGAGTCAGGTCTCTCCTTCCACTACGTGGGTCTCAGGCATTGAACTTGGATCTTCGGTGACTGGCAGCAAGCAAGCCCCTATAGCCACTGAACCAGCGCTCCAGCTCTGTTTTTCTTCTCTTCTTTCTTCTCTTTTCAGACATGGTTTTATTCCGTAGCCCAAGCTAACTTATGTCACTCAGACTGGCCTCAGACTTGCAGCTATCCTCCTGCCTCAGCCTCCCAAGTCCTGAGAGTATAGGCATGAGCCGCCATGCCTGGCTCACACCTATTGGCTTGACCTAGCCAGGCTGTGGGTGCAGCATGGGAGCTGACACCCCACCTCGGCTCTGTTTTGCAGAGCCGCCCCTGGGGAGGGGACGGGGAGGTGCTGCCCACTTCTCACGTTCTAGGTTTGCTTTGGCTGCTCAGGGGCAGAGACAGGAAACCGCAAATAGTGACTGTGATGGACTGGCCTGCGGCCAATCAAGCCCCACCTACCGCCCTGAGAAACCGGGACCTGAACTGCTGGAGCTTACCCGACTTGTGGCTAGTGCAGTCACCCTCGCTGAGTGTGGTCCTAGAGAGCAGAACTCCTTGCCATCCCGAGTGTGGTCTAGGGCCAGCAACGGGGCGCATCATGAACTGGGGCACCCCGGACATCACCCCAGACCTGCAGAAGTCCACAGGATACTCTCAGACTCTGCCGCTATTGACTGTGTGCCCTTGCCGGAGTGTCTCAGCCTCTCTGACCTCAGCTTTCTCATCTAAGACGGACGGGAGTGGCTGACTCTTACAATCGCCCCTCCGAGAAAGCCAACAACACAGGTAAAGTGCTCGGCACGGAGGCTGGTGTACAGTATGTGCCCAATGGGAAGCCGTGGCAGATTACATCCTGTTAATTATCCACTAAGCATCTCCCCACCCACAGGCAGCATCAGCATCCCCAATGAGCCCCTCCACAGGCCTCCAAAGCCATTCTCCACACTGGAGCTGAAGCGGTTATTTGAAATGCAAATTTATTCCTAGCTCCGGGTGCTACCCCAACACACTTAAAACACTTTTATCAGACAGAAAGAGCAAACTCCTTAATGAAGCCGGCAAGCCTGAGTCCCGCCCACTCAAGACTCCAATCAGTTCCTCCTTCCTGATTCTGCCAGCTCTGTTCCTCAAACACCCATCCCCCTCCACCACCCCCCGCCCCCCCCCCAACACAGGACCTTTGCATGTGGTCTTCACACCCCAAGAACTGGCCCTCCCTTCCACTGTTTGTTACTCTCAACTTAGCTCGTTTGGGACCCATGTGGAGCATGGTTTCATGTAGGTCAGGGTGGCCTGGAACTCACAATGTAGTTACGGATGACCATGATTTCCTCCTCCTTCCAAAATGCTGGGACTACAGGCCTGCACCACCACACTTGGCTTCGTTGTTACTGAATCCCTGCTGGCCTTCTACATCAGGCCCAACCTCCCTACGGTGTCCACTGATTGGAGTAGAAACATCACGTTGGCTGTGATTCGCTAGTTTGTATCTGGCTCCCCACCAGAGCATGGCTGTGGGCTCCGCTGCTCACCACTGGCCCTCACACTCACTACAGGCTCTGCATGAATACATACATGTGCCTTCAGTGTCTCAGACAAGGAACAACACAGGAGACCCTGGGTCTCCTGTCAGAGGACCAGAGAGGGAGGGCTGCCTGGAACAGAAGCCCCCAGCGCTGGGATTTAATGTGCCCAGTCCGGTCTCCTCAGAGGCCCAGCACAGCAACGGCTCTTGAGAAACAAATGGCTCCTGAGGTGCATGCATGGCTGCTCCACCTCTGCAGGCAGCTGCCCCAGCAGCGACACGGAAGGTGGAGCCCAGGAGCAAACCTGCCGCGCCGCCTGCAGATCGGCAGCCTTTCTGCCCCTTCCTTTGGCGCTGGTCAGGTGTGAGGTGGGGACCAGGGTTCGGGCAGGGACAGTAGCATGGGTAACCTTTCCTCAAGTGAAACCACAGCCCTGTAGAGACGCTCAGTCCAGAACCTCCCAGCAGTGGGCCGACTAGACAGCTTCTAGAGTGTTCCACCTTCCCGTTTTTCTGACTTCCTGGTTTTGTAGAGGGGAACAGCCCATTTTTAAGGAAACAAAGGTATACTTTCACAGGCTAACACTTAGGGCCTGAACAGTGTGTGCTGCAAGCCCAGCACGCTTGGTGCTCCCCACGCCTCTGGGAGGTGCTCTCAGGAGGAGGGGAGGCAAGCAGGGGAGAGGCCAGCACCGGTCCCAGCTCCACCCAACTGTGTGTCCTTGTGAACACGAGACTGTGTCAACCTGTGTTTCACAACCCACTGCTGTCCAGTTCCTTCAACGTTCCACAATCCCCCGGTGGCACACACACACACACACACACACACACACACACACACGATCCTTCCCCTTCTTGCAGATCTAGTGCGATTAGCCCACCATCACAGAAGGAAACTGAGGCACTGCCCTGAGGGTCACAGCAAGCTTCAAGCCCACGATACTCACCTGTCTCTCTCAGCAGCCTGTGCTGTCCACAGTCACCCCATCAAATACTCAACAACCCCCAGAAGGTGTCATCAAAGCTGCCACATCCTGGACCACAGAGCCAGTGCCCTCCCTCCCCCAGGAAACAGCAGTCGATGCCATCCTGCAGGTAGCTTTGGACAGACCCTCCTGAGTCTCCTTTTATCCATCCCTCACCTGTTCCCTGCCCTCCCTGTGCGCCAGTGGCTCACCCCTGACTCAAAAGCCCCTGTGACAAACTCTTGCCTCTCTGACTTTTCCCTGAACTCCATCTCTGTTGTTGTTTTTGCTCTTTTGGGGGACCCACCACCCAGCTCCCAAATAAATCACACATGGAGGCTTATTCTTAATTATAAATGTCCAGCCTTAGCTTGGCTTGTTTCTTGCCAGATTTTCTTTTTTTTTTTTTTTTTTTTTTTTTTTCGAGACAGGGTTTCTCTGTGTAGTTTTGCGCCTTTCCTGGAACTCACTTGGTAGCCCAGGCTGGCCTCGAACTCACAGAGATCCGCCTGGCTCTGCCTCCCGAGTGCTGGGATTAAAGGCGTGCGCCACCACCGCCCGGCCCGCCAGATTTTCTTAACCTAAATTATCCCGTCTATCTTGGCCTCAGGACTTTTATCTTTCTCTATTCCTGTATACCTGTTCTTACCTTCTTACTCTGTGTCTAGCTGGGTGGCTGGGTGGCTGCCCCATGAAGTCCTCCTCCTTCCTCTCTCATTCCTTCTTCTTTTTCTCCCAGATTTCTCCTCCTATTTATTTATTCTCTCTGCCTGCCAGCCCCACCCATCTTTTCTCCTGCCCTGCTATTGGCCATTCAGCTCTTTATTAGACCATCAGGTGTTTTAGACAGGCACAGTAACACAGCTTCACAGAGTTAAACAAATGCAACATGAACAAAAGTAACACACCTTAGAACAATATTCTACAACACATCTCTGCTCACCGTGCTTCAGTTACAAGAACCTTTGAGCTGGCCTCAGACACACCCAACCCCAAGTAGCACAGTAGTCCCAAAGCGGCACCTGGGAGTCTGTGAGGTCACAGGGCCAAGAGGACATTAATGTTTCAGGTGGACCGAGACTGTTAATCAGCTGACCTTGAACCTGGGGGATGAGCCTGATTATCTGGACAAGTCACCATGATTGCTAGGCTCTGGGCAGGGGTGTCAGAGCCACGGTGGTGGGCATGAAAGGCCTCTGCAGGCCATGGCACAGCTGAGGATGAGGAAGGGGCCAGAAGCAAAGGGAGGCAGACCCGCCTCCCAAAAGGGCTTCTTCCCGGGACAGCTGACTTCAGGTGCCAACCTGACAGGGACGAGGGGAGCTCTGGAGGCTGCTGCAGCATGGCTTCTGGGGGAGTCTCTGAAGATGCTTATGGGAGAGACTGACTGGAGTTAGCGGGCTGAGAAAGAAGGCAGGCCCTGCTCAGTGCTCATGGGAGCCAGCAAGGGATAGAGGGAGCCAACCGAGCAAGGGGAGGACGGGGCCCGTTCCCTCTCTTCTGGGCTACAGAAGAGCCCCTTGTCTGCTCTTTGGACGTCAGAGCTCCAGTGCTCTGGCCTTTGGCCTATGAGACTCACATCTGTCCCCTCACCCAGCTAACAACCCCCTCCCCAGCTCCCAAGCCGTGGCGTGTACTGAGCCACATCCCCAGCTCATCCTTGGTTCTCAGGGCCTGTCATGGAACTTGTGAGTCTTCATGAGTGACCAGTTCTCTGGATAAACCTTGCATCCATCATCCATCCATCCATCCATCCATCCATCCATCCATCCATCCTTTATGTAGTTTTATTTTTCTTCTTCTTTCATTTTTGCTTTTTTATCTCATTTTGGTTTTGGAATAGCGTATTGCTATTTTCCAGGCTGGCTCAAGCAATCCTCCTGACCGCCCAGGAATTAAGCTGCAGGTGTGCAGGAATTCGCCACAGGCCTGTACTACAGAACCTGGCTCATTTCTCTATACTCTGTTGCTTCTGATTCCCTAGAGAACTCTGCCTGATTTACTCTCCCAGAACAGAATGAATGCAGTCCAGCCAATGCCTTGATTCTTAGTCCAGTGAGACCCATCTCAGACTTCGGACTTCCAGAACCGTAGAGAACAACTATGTGCATCAAGTCACCGAGTTTGCGACTCCCCCAGGCCTCGGGACACTCACACATCACCTTGAGACCTTTGCATCTGACAACAAAACACTGAACGAGCAAGCCAAGCCTGGCACCGCCTCCCACCTCCCCTCCACGGCGGCGGCACTGGTGTCCTCATAGGGTGTCTGGTGTTCTGGCTCAGGGGCTCCAGCCATCGTGGACCCTCCTGGCAGCTGTTCATCTCTCTACCAGATAGAAATTCCATTTGTGTCTGTCTATGCTTCCCTTGAATGTGTGACCCGGTCACCTCTGCGTTTTCAACACCTGGCACAGCCTCCCAAAGAGAGGACGTCAACACAGCACACCAGTCCTGATGACGGCTCATCAGTGCCTTGGATGGATCAGCAGTGGATGTCTCCAGCACTTAAACATGACACTGGGCCAGGCCCTTCATAAACATTAATCCCATGCCACCCCTGCCAGCTGCTGTATCAATTCCACCCATCTCTGGGTATACATATCGCACGCAAGCGTGTGTGTGTGTGTGTGTGTGTGTGTGTGTGTGTGTATTTTTTTTCTAGACAGGTTCTTTCTACATAGCCCTGGCTGTCCTGGGACCCATTATGTAGATGAGACTGGCCTTGGACTCATGGAGGTCCACCTGCTTCTACCTGAGAACTGGGAATAAAGGTGTGCGCCACCACGCCCGGCTACACCTGGCTTTTAACGTGGGTTCTAGTTATCTAGTTAAATGGCTCAGACCCTTGTGACTGCGCAGCCGACATTTTACCAATTTTACCAACTGAGCCACCTCCCCAGCCCCTCCACCCTCTCCTTAGCAGATGAAATGAGATCACGTGCTCGTGGCCACAGAACAGACAGGGGCCGGGCCAGGCAATGGTGTACGCGCAGAGCTTGGGAGCTTGCACTCTTATCCATGAGAGCACACTGCTTCCCGTCCAGCTACCTGCAGGGGGATGATTAGCGTCTCCTCTCCCCAGTGACATTAGGGGCTGTGTGGCTGGCAGGTGGCGGACGCAGTGTGAAGCCTGGGTCTGGCTGATTTGAAAGGCCGCGTCCCTTCATCTCACCAGGATGCTCCAACTGGCTAATGAATGAGCCAACGAAACATCAGCCCGGCACCTCTGGACAGCATGTGGTAACACACAGTGTCAGAATGAGGGCTGCTGCCCAGTGGCTGAGCCAAGCGGCCCGTCCTGATGTCAGCTCTCTGTGAAAGCAAGATGTCGCCACTCCTGTTTCCTGAATGCTGCCTGGGTGGAAGGCAGGGGCAGCCTGGAGCCTCTGAAGACAAGGAAGAGATTGCTCTTTTGTCTAAGCTGAAAGAACTGAGACTGAGCTGTCAGAGCCTAAAGCCGGGCTGCAGAGACCGTTCAGCCGGTAACAGACTTGGTGTAAACCATAAAGACCCGAGTTCAGATCCCTGGCACCTGCATCATGAAGCAGGAGAGACACGGTGTACATTGGTCATCCCAGAGCCAGGGAGGCAGAGACAAGAGTATCCCTGTGGCTCACTCATCAGCTAGTCTAGTCTAGCTGAATCAGTGAGCTCCAGGTTCAGTGAGAGACCCTGTCCCAAAAATAAGGTGGAAAATGATTATGACAACACCCAATACCAGCCCTTGACCTCCGTGTGCGTGTGTGTGCACACAGATCCATCCACACGGCCGTGTGAGCATGTATATACAACACGCACACAAATAATGGAGAAGCCAGTTTGAGCAAAAGCCAGGAGAACACCAGAGCCGGTGGTGGATGGGCCCTGGCTGAGCACAGGCCACAGGTGGGAACGGAGGATTCAGGGGGACAGAAATGTTGTTTGTCACCTGTCACCTGCCAAGAAGCTGGCTTCGGGTATGGAAACGTGTACTTCCTGGAGATGTCCTTAGGCCAAAGGGTTTTAGTGAGGACTCTTCTAAGAGGCCCTGTCCCTGAACTAGCAGAGGACTGGGTAGGACATGGTGGCATGCACCTTTAATCCCAGCACCCAGAGAGCAGAGGCAGGTGGATTTCTGTGAGCGCTAACAAACAAACTGGTCCACACAGAGTGTTCGAGCCAGCCAGGGCCGGAGTGAGACCTTCCCTCAAAAGAAGAGGCCTAAGAACCCAGCATTCATGGGTTGTAACGGGCCCCAATTCTGGTCCAAATAAAAAGATTCTAGTCAAAGATGGAGAATGAGACAGGAAATCAGGACCTGTGCCGAGTGAGACCACACACACTTCATAGCCCACGGCCACTCCAGGAAGGAGTTACAAAGCCCATCTCAAAGACAAGGGGCAGGACCTTGAGAGAGACAGCTGACCAGGTTTGAACCCATGTTAGCCTGACTGCGACCTCTCCCTCTTCCTGTCCCTAACTCCACTTCATCCACCCGGAGAACATGCCCTGAGCACCCTGGGACTCATGACTCACACATCCATCCCCATGTGAGCAGACAGACAGCAACGAGCATGAGAAATTCAACTGAGGCTGAGCACTATGCAGAAAAACCCAGCAGGGAAAGGGGGTGGAGGCAGCTGAGGGGTGAGGTGGCCATGACTGGCCTCTAAGATGGCAGCTGGCCTGAGCTCCCAGTGAACACTAAAAAGATAAGCCTGTTTCTTCCTCTGCAGCCTAAGAAATCTCTCTAGCCGCCCCCCCAGTCGCCCCTCCCCCACCCCAGCACCCTCTCTGGCGTAGCTTGCTGATCTTGGCTGGAAAGGCTGGCCAAAGCCACCGGAAGGTTTATCCGCTCACACTAGGAAGGGGTTCTGCGGCAGCAAACAGCACCAGTCAGCCTTACAAATGTCATACAAAACAACTCGGTCCTGGACTCATTCATCCCGAGGCCGGGGAGTTGCCACCCCATGAGCACTTCTGGAGTCTGCATTCATCAGGCTGCTCGGCAGGCTTGCTTTTCATGTTTCGAGGTCTGTGGTGATGGATGATGCGCGGCGGCCCTTCTAGGTTCCTAATAAGGAGCAGTGATGCTCTCTCACTCCCGCAAGACTGAATTACTCGGGACACGCTTAGGACGTTTTCCTGCCACAGTCTGAGCAGAAGCGCTGTGTTCTTGAAAGGATTCCTGCAGCTGCCCTCTGAAAAGAGAATCCAATCACACGGGAGCCCGCAGAACATCAGGCAATTTGATCTCAAACTCTTGAAAGAGACACCAAAGAACAATTAACTAGAAAAACCAAAAGGCCTCCTCATGGTGAACTAGTGGGACCGGCCAGGAGAGAGAGAGAAAACTCAGATCTTCTGAACCGCTTCAGCGACCGCCATCAAAGCTCTCACAGGCCTTGGACTCGCTCCATTTCCAGAGGCCTCATCCGGCCTCCCTGGAATCCACGGTCCCACTCCTGACAGGCTTCTCCGGCTCTGCTCTCTGATGGCACCAGGATTTTCTCCTTCCTAAGCTGCCTCCAGATCTGGGGCTTTCCTGCTGGGGCCCATAAACCTGCCACAGGGAGATGACAGCTCCCGCCGTGTGGGCAAAACAGACCCCTTCCATGCACGGGAGACAAATGAGCGGACAGCCGTGACAGGTGATTTGACAAAGCCCTCACAAAAATTCCTCTTTCCCTCACTGGCTCTGGAGGTACCGCTGTGGGTGATGGTGGCTCACTGGGGCTCCTCCATAAATCTCAGAGACCGGCTCTTTCTGACACCTCCTACAAAGGAAAGGCTGCGCTGAGATCCCTGTCCCTGACAGCGGTATATTCCATAGAAAGGCAGAAACCATCTTGTTTTCTCAGTTCTGAGCCCGGTGGCTGGCAGGCACTGTGGCTAACCACACTGCCACACTGCCAGCTATGGCCAGTGAGGTGGTTCAGTGGGTAAGGTGCCTGGTGCCAAGCCTGAGGACCTGAGTTCCAGCCCTGGGCTCCATGTAATGAAAGGCGAGAACCTACTTGAGCCCCTTAAATTGTCCTCTGCCTCCTGTGCATGCACACATTCGCACACACACACACGCACACGCACACGCACACGCACACGCATGCACGCACGCACATGGTTTTTTAGAAAAAAATGCTGTCAGCTAGGCTAAAGTGATAGGCTAGAGGAAGGGATGGGTAAGGTGGAGGACGAAGGTGAGAAAAAGCGTCGTGGGGGCAGGATGGCAGGTGTGGGGGTGAAAGCTGGGGTTGAGGTACGGTAGAGTGAGGTTGTGGGTGTGCCCTCCCTAAGGAGGGGCCTCCACTACACCCACAGACCTACCAAGCTCTCTCTGCATCTCTCCTTTTCTGGATGGATGGGAGACATCCCTCTCAATTCCACAGAGGACTCGCTAGTCCACGTGGAAACTTGAGAAAGATAAGACTCTGCCCAGGTCTGACTCCAGGCCAAGCTGTGCCATGGACAATAAGCAAGGCAGGTGGGTATCGTTAGCTGGATTCAACTACCTTCCTCCTGGATGGGAAGTTCCTAACTGAAAGAGGGACCCTACACGGAGAGGCAGAAAGAAAAAAAAAAAAAAAAAAAGAGGATTTAGATGCAAAAATAGTCCCTGTGTGATTCACCATGACCGTTTAAACCACTGAAAGTTTAAACCCTCTTGAGGTCAGGGACAGAAACATCTTCTTCCTATGGACGATGCAGCAAGATTTTAAAATGCAAACCCTCTCTAAACAGCCATTTGATTAGAGTGTTTCTTCTCCCCAACTAGGCTGTGGTAATTAGCACATGCCTGGGAGATGAGATTTAAATATGCCAATCAGTCCATCTCCAGAGTTTGGCTGAACAATGCAGAATGTGATTATCTGTAAGTGCTAACCACTTTTGTGGGGTCACAGGCACGGCTGGGGCTCTGACACCCCACAGATGACCTCCCCAAGCGGTCCGAGCAGCTGTTCTTCAACTTAAAAAACAAAACCCAGCCAGTGTCAGCGGTGTCTGGAAATCCCACCAGTGGTGTGACCTTTAGAGTGAATGATTCCGAGTGCTCCTGTTAGAACTGCAGCCATCTCTTCCATTAATGGGGCTTTTTCAAAGATCAGCAGGAGGAGGAAACAGCGCAGTTTCTCGTGGGAACCAACACTCTACCCAAGACAGCTAAGAACACCCCGTCCTCTCCATCCGCCATCATTTCTTCCATTGGAAGTCAAAACCTAAAGACTCAGAGCTTCTGCAGTCCATTTGGGTGTGTGGGAACCGGCTCCTCAGAAGTGCTCGGAACACAGCAAGATGTCGTCCTTGGGAGGGAGAGCAGACTACAGGTTAACTGTTTAGAAGCTGCTGGGAAACGATGTCCCAGAAGAACTAGACTGCGTCTTTCCATCTTTTTAAAGCACACTGCTTTCACGAACTCAGGTTCCACCACACTGAAAGGGCCCTCCCCACCCATTTCTCCCAGTACTAGAAATCGAACCTAGGACCTCGTTTGTACTATGTATACACTCTACTGCCGAACTAGACCTCCAGCTCTTTGAAGAAGAAAAAAAAAGGTTTAAAACATCTCTTTATTTAACTGTGGGTGTGTACTTGCACCTGCACACACGTGTGCAGAAATCAGGAGACAGCTTGCAGGAGTTGGTTCTCTCCTTCCACCACGCGGGTCCTGTACTGTTGCCTGGTGACCCACCTGGAGATGGTAGTCAGGTGACCCACCTGGAGATGGCAGTCAGGTGGCCCACCTGGAGATGGTAGTCAGGTTATCAGGACTTGGTGGCAAGCACCTTTACCTGCTGAGCCATCTCACTGGCCCTCCAGCCTTCCAAGCTAACATAATGACTGAGAGAGAGAGAGGCAGGCTTCCCTTCTTCAGCAAGTGTGTCTTGGACACAAGAGGATGTTACCAGGCAACATGACAGAAATGAATCACAATGATAATCCACTCCATAGTAATGGCTTTTATAATTAAAGATTACTGCAAATACAATAGATCCCAACCCAAACAGGAAGGCGAAGCGACAGGCCACCTCTGCCTTTCTCAGCAAGTCCTACTGTTTACACACAGGCCACGCTCCTCCACAGGAGTGGAGACACCTAGGATTAACCACCTGCCAGGGCCCGTGGCAGTGGCGGAAAGGGGCCAGCGCTGTGGTCTTGGAGTCCTCACAGGCGGTCATCACAGCCGCCAGCCGGGGCTTGTGAGGTCTGCTCACAGCTGAGAGGGCCACAGACTCCGAGGCATGTCTAGCGGAGGCAGATCCTGCCAGCGACCATGGCTGGTGTCTAACAGCCAGCATGTCTAACCGTGAGATAAGGATCTCCACACAGGAGAACCCTGAGTCACGACCCTACCTCAGGAGCGGCCGCTTTCCCTCTGCAGTTTCAGCCCCATCCATCAGGCGCATTCACTGTCCACTAACACGGCATCCCGCAGGCTAGCTCAGAGCCAAGCAATCCCGCATCACTCCTGTGCCCAGGAACAAGTCAGACACCGCACGCTGAACTTAATCTTCAACTGCTATTGGCCACCAGGCCGCAAAGATGCCGGTGAGAGCTTTAATTCATAATTAGATGTTGGCTAGACAAATTACCTGCCAATGATACCTCTGCCTACCACGGTCGCACAGGAGTAATGTTCAATGAAGAGAGACATGGAAAAGGGGGGGTGGGGGGATTCTCCCAGGAGGAAATGCTTTACAAAAATCTATCTCCATGTCAACAGTTCTCCAAGCAAATTCTAGGACTGTACTGCCTCACCCCATAGGATTGAACAGTTTAAACAACAACAGCCCAAAAGTTCTTACGTACAAAACAAGAAGGAAAAAAAAAAAAAGCTCAGAGTTGAAAAACAAAATCATGAGCCCATGTTTTTGTGGGGAGGGAGGGTGGGCAGCACTGAACAAGAGATGGGCCTCACCAAGAGGGGTCGCTAAGGCTGACACTCGGCACAGGTAACCCCAGGAAGAGTGGACGGCAGATGGCTGCCATGCCGGGCCTCTCTACCCAGAACTGGAGGCATAGCTTAGTCTCTGTGGGGTGCACAGGCCCCAGAGACTCCCTTGTAGGAGTTTCCGGGTTCTAAGAAACCCAGAGAGCCCCGGGAATGAAATCACACAGATCTTGACTTTCTCAGACTGGCCTAATGCCAATTAATGTGTCCTAGTGTCACGCCATGCCCTAGGGAGTGTGTGTGTGTGTGTGTGTGTGTGTGTGTGTGTGTGTGTGTGTGCCTGCACACACATGTATCTGTCTGAGTCTGTGTATGCATGTGTATGTGGAGGCCAGAGAACAACATTAGATTCTTCCTCAGATATTGTACACCTCTTTTTTGAGGCAGGGTCTCTCATTTGGCCTGGAATTCATCAATCAGCCCGGGCTGCCTGGCTAGCAAGTCACCAGGCTCTGCCTCCCCAGCTCTAAATTATTGGTGTGCACTACCACACCTGGCTTTTTACCAGGGTTCTAGGGACTGAACTCAGTGTCCCATTCTTGCAAGACAAGCATTTTATCAATTCAGCCATCTCCCGCACCCCCAAAACTTTGTCCTCCCAGCTCAAGCCTCTCACTCCTGGATGCCTCTGAAACCTGTCCCCTGCCTCCAGGCTCCTTGCTGACCCCACATTGTTTCTGTCTGCTTGTTCAAGCTCTGTGTTTAAGGCCTGGGTCCTCCTAGCCTGTGGAGAAAGACATCTACCATACATACACACATATAATCACAAACTAAAATCTATGTGGAGTACAAAACCAGAGGTGGAGAAAATGGCTAATGATTCCACAGCAGGGAAAGCTTCCAGAGCATTCCACCCAGGTGCTTTCACCAAGGAGCTAAAAGCTCCTCTAAGGAAGAAGACTCAGATCACATGACTTTGCAGCTCATGGAGTTTGTGACGCCCAGCACTGGGCAGATACTTGTATTTGCTACAAGTATAATAGATAATCCCCATGGAGGAGCTGGCTACCCTGTGGTATTTTTTAGATTAATTATTTTTAACCCAGTTTGGGAGCAGAGATCCTGTCTCAGATGTTCAACCCACGCAGAGCAGAGAAACACCAGCAGAACATGAGCTAGGCAGCAGGCACGCCACTTCCCCAACTGATGCACCTCCAGTTCTATTTCCCTTATCGGCCAGCGCCTTCCCCTCCAAACCCCCCCATGTTCATTTCAGATTCCTGGCCGTAAACACACGACCCACCTCAGACCCTGAACGGAGATGCGTCCCCATCAGCGTCAGGTGGAAGTATGGACTACTTATTCTAGGTCAGGGAAACTGAGGCAGGAGGGTCTTCTATGCATCTAAAAGGGGTTAAAGTTTGCAACGCCATGCTTCAGGGTTCTCATATCTCTTTTGTCTCTGGACCCTCTCTGCCACTGAACGGGATCTGTATTTGTGGCTGTTGTGTTCATTCTGTCTCTGCGACATGTCACACGGATCTACAACAGTCTAAGGGAACAGCCATAAACAAAAGCTGGAAGGTCGTGCAGCCAACCTGTACCAGCTGACTGGTGACCTCTGGTCACCAGCCAGCTATGGAGGGAGCTCCTACGGGGACAATGAAAACAGAACAACAAAAGGCAAGAGCAGGAAGGGGCAAAGACCAGCAGATTCCTCAGATAGCTGGCCAGGTTCAGGGAGAGACTCTGCCTGAGAAAATAAGGTGGAGAACCATTTTTAAAGATACCCAATGTTGGGCCAGGCATGGTCTGCATGCCTTTAATCTCTGCCCACTGAATGCAGGAGGATCTCTGCAGCCTAATCTACATAGAGAGTTCCAGAAAGCCAGAATTACATTGAGAGATCCTGTTTCAAAAAAAAAAAAAAAAAAAAAAAAAAAAAGCAACCAACCAATCAACCAACAATAAAAGGATGCTCAACGTTGACTTCCAGCAACCCTCCACCCCAAGCCAGAATTTCATTTGTTTGTCAATGAAACCAGAGACTTATTTAATGAACTGAATGGTAGGTATAATGCATCTTGGAATTAACTAAACCCCCAAAATGGAGGAGCACACCTGTGAGGAAGTTTTGCTTAATTAGAAGTGGGAAGATCCAGTTCTAATCTGGATCTGGGGTGAGAAGACACACCTCTAATCTGGGCCAGGCCTTCTGCTGGAGGCGTACATAAAGACATGGAAGAAGGAGTCACTTGGTTTGCCTGCTCCCTGCTCCCTCCACTGGCATTAGATTCAGGATTCTAGTGTATACCGAAGACCAGCTGAGACATCCAGCCTGTGGACTGAACAATCACTGGATTCTTGGACTTTTCATTCATAGGCAGCCATTGTTGGATTAGCTGGACCACAGCCTGAAAGTCATTCTGTTAAATCCCCTTTACACACAAATGCGCGCGCGCGTGTGCGCGCGCGCACACACACACACACACACACACACACACACACACACACACACACACACATGCAAACATACATTCATTCTAAAGTTCTGGCTAATACAATAGTTGACACTTTTTTTTTTTCACAGTACCAGGCAGTGAACCCACAGCCTCACACATACTAGGCAAGTGCTCCACCACTAAGCTATACCTTAGCACTTGGTAACTTTTAGTCTTCTTCAGTTTGTTTGTTTTTTGTGGGGTTTTTTTGTGCATATATAATGATTTTCCAGTTTAATCTCTCCATCACCTTTTATTGTTGTTGTTGTTTTTATTTTTTTCAAGACAGGGTTTCTCTGTGTAGCTTTGGTACCTGTCTTGGATCTCGCTCTGTAGACCAGGCTGGCCTTGAACTCACAGAGATCCACCTGGCTCTGCTTCCCAAGTGCTGGGATTAAAGGCGTGCGCCGCCGCCGCCGCCGCCGCCACCACCACCACCCGGCCTCATTAAATTTCTTGCTCTTGCTCTTGGGAGAAGTGTTCTTCCCCAAGGGATGAGGTCCCCAATTGGTTATCCAATGCCAAGTGGTCAGTCCAGAAATATATACACACAAGCAACTGACTCAGCGGGTTATAGTTACATATTTATATGTGTACGTGTACATGTGTGTGTGTGTGTGTGTGTGTGTGTAACAACAATTAATGAAAAAGAGGACAGGGTTTGAGAAGGAGCAGGAAGGCAGGGGACAACAGGAAAGGAACTGGAAGGAAAAAAGGAGAGAGGAAAATGGTGTGATTACACTATATTTTTATGTGTACGGATATTTTGTCTGTATGTGTGCCATGCATTACTTACACATATGACCAGAGGCTAGAAGAGGGTGTTAGATCCCCTGGAACTGGAGTTACAAACAGTTGTGAGCTAACATGTGGGTGCTAGGAATCAAACCAGGTGCCTCTAGAAGTACAGCCAGTGTTCTTAACAGCTGAGCCATCTCTCCAACCCCCATAATTATATTTAAATTAAAAAACATTCTCACTCTCTCCAATCAGCTCTTGTACATCCTTAGGTGCACTGGCCAGGCAGACCAGCCTCACTCCCATCTCGATCAGAGTGGGGTACCAGCCTCACTCCCATCTCGGTCAGAGTGGGGTACCAGCCTCACTCCCATCTCGGTCAGAGTGGGGTACCAGCCTCACTTCCAGCCCTGTCAGAGTGGGGTACCAGCCTCACTCCCATCACGGTCAGAGTGGGGTACCAGCCTCACTCCCATCTTGGTCAGAGTGGGGTACCAGCCTCACTCCCATCTCGGTCAGAGTAGGGTACCAGCCTCACTCCCATCTCGGTCAGAGTAGGGTACCAGCCTCACTCCCATCTCGGTCAGAGTGGGGTACCAGCCTCACTCCCATCTCGGTCAGAGTGGGGTACCAGCCTCACTCCCATCTCGGTCAGAGTGGGGTACCAGCCTCACTTCCAGCCCTGTCAGAGTGGGGTACCAGCCTCACTCCCATCTCAGCCTGTCAGAGTGGGGTACCAGCCTCACTCCCATCTCAGCCTGTCAGAGTGGGGTACCAGCCTCACTTCCAGCCCTGTCAGAGTGAGGTATCAGTGAACTAACTGATACGTTTTGAGATCTGAGGTCAGGGTGGGAACAGAGCCAGGGTGCAGGAGTGGATCCCTGAGCTAGAGTGACTCTGGCAGGCACTGAGAGGCGCCCTTGGAGACCAGCAGCTGACACAAAAGAGTCATGACTTTGAAGGCTACCCCGGGTGCCCAGGGCACCGGCACAGCAGCAAGAAGAGTCATTCCTACCCCTCCCTCACCTCCCCACCCACACTCCTCATCCTGTGTCCCCTCCACATCCCAGCTGGTGCCATTGTAGTTAAATTAGGGAACAGCCAAGGCAAGCAGGTGATACACAGCCTGAGTCTTTCAGCCAGGTGATGGGGCTGAGGATACCCAGTGGAGGACGGGTCCCTGTTCCGCCCAACCTTTCCCTGCTCAGGCTCAGGCCTGCTGGGAAGAGTCGGCAGGCCGTGCTTCTGATTATCCTGCTGGCCAGACCGAGAGATGCCAGCTGCAGATAACTTGGGAAAGCAAACAACCCCTTGGCTTCTCACTGAGCAGGAGATTTGAAGTCGAAGCGACCACGGGAGGGATGACAGGTGGTGTAGGAGGCAGCGGGCCTGGAGAGGCCACAAGGGACATACAAGGCAGAGTCGGTGTGGAGGGAGCCTTGGGGATCGCAAGCCACCTCATAAAACAGTTGAGCCTGAGATCTAAGGAACCCAGAAAACCTAACACGGAGGACAGGCAGTGTGGTGCAGAAAACAAGAGACTCTAGACCCACGGGCCCTAGGACGTCACCGCTTCCTACACCATGGTGGACAAAGTACCCCTTCCCTGCCTCAGCGTCCTCATCTGCAAAGAAGATAAATTCTGAGACTCCCGTGAGGTGAGGACCAAAGGAAAGGATGAAAAGTGGTTCCTGGAGAGCTAAGGGGCTGAGCCGCCGAGAGGAACCTCCAAGAGGAGACAGAACTGGGGGGGGGGCAGTTTGGAACCCCAGGGGGCAGTTTGGGTGAGCAGGAAGCTGTCTCCTTCCACCTGCTTTTGCTCCCATGAAGCCTCAGTCTCCTCTTCACCCTCGCTGGTCCTGAGTCCATAGCCTGTACACCTGGCCCTCACAAGCAGCATGGGTCTCTCTCTCAACCCACATCCTGGCTCTGCCACGGTCTAGCTATAGTTCCTCTAGGCACGCCGCTTTTTATCTCTGAGCCTCAGTTTCCAGCGCGGGAAAGCCATCCCTGTGTCCTGGGAGCTACCATGGAGATAGATAACTTATATAGGAAGGACCACCCATCCTGCCACTGAGTTTTAGTGACTTAATGTTTGCTAGGCCACCCAGGGCGTGACCCCTAAGACAGCTAGGGTCCAGGTCTCATTTTCAGAACCGCCAAGGCCCCGGGAGGCAGAGCAGTGAGTGAGGCATGTTGAACACACCCGACGTCTAGCTGTAAAAGCAGCGCCCCCCCCCCAGATGAGTGGGCCCTGAAATGGACAGCTAACCAGCCTGCAGGGCAAGCTGTGTGGTGGCCATCCACTTCTGTGCACTGCAAGCCGCTTCAGCCCAGAGCTCAAGTCCCCAGACCTCACCTCGGGATGGTGATGCCTGATGAGTGGCATCAGTGTTTCCACTCCAGAGAGGGCGAGGGACAAAAGGCTGTGACCCTGACTGACAGAGCTGACAGCGGACAAACGTGGCTCTGGCGATGTCAATCTGGTTTCTGTGCGTCTAGCCACCGACGAAAGCCACCCCCTCCCCAGCCCCAAAGGACACAAACAGAGCTGAGGGACAGCAGGCCACTATGTTCCCAGCACAGGAAACGGAGGCCTTGAGCTTAAAGTGGCAGATGGGGAGGAAATTATTTCTTGGTAAAGGAGAAAAGAACATAAATTGCTGCTCGGATGAGTCACTAGAATAAAGTGCCTCGGGCTGAGAAGGGAAGGCGCCGCAATGCCAGGCTGCGGGCCTCACGGGGCAGGGCCCAGACAGGTGACCTTTCCTCTCATCTCCCTCTCCTTCTCTACTCCTCCACTGCCCGAGCCCAGCAAACCCAGGCAGCAAGGTGCCGGCGAGGGCATGACGGAACGCGTGCCGTTCTCAAGTTTACTTCTAAGGGCACTTTCAAATTAACCATTGCAACTGAGCAGGCCTCGGCACCGCCGACCGAGGGCACGGGGATTCAGAGCGCACTGCGGAGTGTGGGGGCCACGGGGGAACGAATCGCTCAGACGCAGGCACCGCTAACACAGAGCTGACCCGGTCAAGTGGAAGGCAGGATTTCAGCTTACACTTGAACAAAGCGTTACTAAGACTCGGTAGCCCCGGGGCAAGGCGCCAAGGTACCTGTAGCCAGATGGCAGGATGGCATCTTCCTGGCAATGTCGCTCATCGGCAGAGTGCTCACTTTACTAAAACGGTATCTTCTAAAAGACTCGACTTGGTCATTGTATATATTATATGTAATTACATATTATATTATGTGTCAGGTGATTATACCAGGTCTCGTAAATGTCGCAAATTGTATGGGCCAATTAAATTTTTTCTCAAAGCTGGGGTGTGAAACGCCTGCCTCACAAGCATGAAGGTCTCAGTTTGATTCCCAGAGGTCCTGAGGGAAAGCCCGCTGCGGCAGCGTGAACTTGTAATCACAGGTACTGGGAAGAGGAGACGGGCAGATCCCTGAGAACCACTGGCCCATCGGCCTGCCCTAGTCAGTGGATCCCAAACCAACAGAGACCCTGTCTCAGGAAAGAAAAACAAGTATACAAGTCGACCTCTGGCCTCCACGTCCATGCACACACCCCTACAATTCCTTTTTTAATATTTTACTTATTTTTATCTTCAGTGTAGGAGTGTTTTGCCTGCGTGTGTGTGTGTGTGTGTGTGTGTGTGTGT
The DNA here is from genome assembly GCF_004664715.2 of Peromyscus leucopus. Taxonomy (NCBI): domain Eukaryota; kingdom Metazoa; phylum Chordata; class Mammalia; order Rodentia; family Cricetidae; genus Peromyscus; species Peromyscus leucopus. The sequence continues at coordinate 135,515,582 of NC_051064.1, forward strand.
GTGTGTGTGTGTGTACCATGTGCAAGCATGTGCAGTGCTCGCAGAGGTCAGAAGAGGGTGTCGAATCCCCTAGGATGAGAGTTACAGACACTCGAGTGTATTATGTAGGTGCCGAGAATGGGTCTCTCTCTCAACCCACATCCTGGCTCTGCCACGGTCTAGCTATGGTTCCTCTAGGCATGCCGCTTTTTATCTCTGAGCCTCAGTTTCCAGCACAGGAAAGCCATCCCTGTCCTCCACAAGAGAAGCAAGTGCTCTTGACCGCTAAGCCAGCTCTCCAGTCCCACAGATACTTTCCTAAGGAGGTAGTGAAGAGACGTGAAGACTCCATTCCAGCACCGGTATCAGCATCGGGATGCGTTGTCCACTGAAAGCCCCTCAAAGAGGCAGCAGCTGCTGAGGGCGCCCCACTTACAGTCTGGATTCTGTCCTGTCTGCAGCCCTGGGGACGCCACTCTACACTGTCAGGTTCAAGGGCAAGGTTTTCCTTCCTTAAATCAAACTATAACACAAGAGAAACAGAGGTTTGGAGGCAAAAGTGCATTACTTCACACTTTCCCCTATTAACCCGGGAACACGTCCTGAGGGAAAACTGGCGTTTTCTGAAGTGTTTTTGTTTTGTTTTGTTTTTCAAAATAAAGATTTCTTCCAATAGACTTGGAAGTCGTTCCTCCTGGCTGGAGGCTGAGGAGGCAGCAGGCGAGAGACCAGAGCGGGATCACACAGGAAAGAGTCTGCCTTCTAACCAGCTGCTCTAACCCCCACCCCCACATCCATCATCCCCTGTCCCCGGGGCCCAAGCAAAGAAGCCAACAACTGGATTCTGTTTGTATTTGCCGACTCCTCACTCCCGGGAAGCCCAGGAAAGAGATTAAACCACCAGCTTCCGTCCGAGGTTCCCAGTGACTGACTAATCCAGTCGTTTGGAGTTGCTAAAGCACCTGAGGTTACCAATGACAGACGTAGCAGGGTGAGCAGGGAGGCCACTGGCCTCAGCCCGCCCGTGCCTTTGAGAAGAAAGGTTGATTTTAACTCTGAGCAGCCGGTTCCCACCCTACGTCCTACAGAACCCCGGAAGGCCACAGGATGGGACTTCTAAACGAAACAGAGAGTTGAAAGGGGAAGGTGGGTGCCCAGAATTAGAGTCACTTACTTCTTCACCCAGCGTCTTCGGGGATGGCATGGACTGGAGTGTTCATCGGAGCTACATTCTCCACTTGGGGTCTGTTTTAAATCGGCCTGGTTTTACTGTAACCTGAGGACAGGTTGCTTCATCTCAAGCCAGAAGTTAGGTTAGCGTGTATTCTGGGGACTCCATCACATTTGGGGGCCAAACTGTGAGGAGATGACATGCTCTGGCATCTGCATCGAGTAAGCGGCCCCGGCACAGCCACATACGGACTGAAGCAAAATCTTGTGGACTGTTATTTGGTGAGCAACCCCCCCAGCCCATGGGATAGTTCCCTCAGCTCCTGGCCTGGATCCAACCTGGTAACAGCAGCCTCAAAATAAGGCCATCACAGCTTCCCTTACAAAGCCTTGTCCTCTACAAGCCCGTGGAAGTGCCCAGGGTCCCCAAGACAGCAGCGTTCAAAGGAAAGCAGTCCACTGAAGGAATCTCACCTGGAAAGGCCACCCCCCATAATGGGTCTGCCCACAGCTGCACAGTACATCAATAAGAAAGAAGTGACTGTAGGCCCTTGGACTAGGAGACAAGAGAAGGTGATCTGGTTGGATAGTGCCACTTCTAACACCCTGAGAGTCCCCAAACTCACCTCATTGCCTAGCCAGAGAGCTGGGCAAGAGGCAGGGGGTGGTGTGGTTCATCTCCATCTCAGCCTTACTGACTTTCTGAGCTGGGTAATTCTTTGTTTACAGGGCCGTCCCATGCACAGTCTCGTTTTGAATAGCATCCCCAGCTTTGGCCCACAGGATACCGAGGCCATCCCCAACTGTCACATCCAAAACTGTCCCCAGCCTCCGGCCAATGCAGGGGAGGGAGTCACGGCTGAGAGCCACTGGAATAGTTAGAAGAACAGATGCAAGTTTCACATCACCCTAATGTGTCTCTGCTCCTCTGTCTGGGGAGAGCCAAGTCACTTTCCTGCAGGAGACGATGAGGGATGGGCACAGCCAAGCACATCAGTGAATTCTAGGGAGATGAGCTCTGAGGTACGTTCTCCAACATGGCCCCTCTGTCAGGACAAGCGTATCTATAAGGATTACTCCATCTGAGAAGCCAGGGGGTGACAGGACACCCATTGGGAGGAATTCAAGTTAGAGGAACACTACAATCCCACAGAAACATGAAAACGGATTTTCCTGTCAGTCGCAACCCCCTGTAACCCCTGGGAAGCTGCCAGGGTTCTAATGGCGACAAAGTAAAAGCTAAACTTAACTCAACAAGGACTGTGTCACAGGCACTCTGCTAAGCTCTGTATGTGTCCTCTAAACCCACTGTACAGAAAAGGAAAGTAAGGCTGTAGTTAAGTTAGCTTTGCTTGGGGCCCATGAATCATCCTGTGAATCCGTGGGTCCCCCCCCCACACACACACAAGTTCTGCTTCAGGAGGAAGCCACCCCCATCATGGCGCCAAGGCCCAGTAGGGCAGGAGGTAGAGGGCACTGTTTAAGGTAGGCAGCGAGGCTCCAGGCTTAGCTGGATGGCCAAGGGCCAAGCGCTGCCCGTGCGCCAGCCCCATGCCCAAGTGGGTGCTGGGGACCTTCCAGCCACGGGAGCAGGCATGGGGGCTGCCAGCTGGAACAGCCCTTGAGAACACATTAGCGGAGTCTCACTTCTCAGGAGAGGGTGGCTCTGCCACACAGAACAGCCTCCTTTGGCAGCAAGCGGCACTTGCCGGAATCTCAGTCACTGAGACGGGCCTGCTGTTTGCCAACAGCAACCAGGAAGGCGGGCAGCTGTCTTTGTGGAGTCCCTCTGTGCCCAGGCCTCCAGTCAGGCTATGAAGTGTGCAGGCTATGAAGACCGTGCCCCCTGACCCACACAGAGCCACGGCTCTTCCATTTGATCCAAGAGGTGTCTGCAAGTGTCCGTGGGAAGGGCCTGGGGCTCTGAGCAGGCGGAAATGTCAGGCCTTAGGAGGTGTGAGTGGCTATGGTAGGGCCAGTCAGAAAGCAAGCATGTGGCCTTGAGTGGGTGCCGCCGTATGACAGCGTGGCCTGCTGGTTCCCGAGCCCTTCGGGAGTCCCCTGCTCAGGTTGTCTCTTTCCCCCAGGCAGGAAGCGACGTCTCCATTCCAGCTTGTGAAGCAGCTAGCACGCTAGTGTAGCGCCATGTGGCTAACACTCAGACAGAGCAGGACTCAGCTGCATTTCTAGAAGCACAACCCATCAATTCTAGGAAAAGTCCTGAAACCCATCTAACTCCAAAGTGTAGCCGGCCCCCATGGGGAGCGTCTTATTTCTCTTTGGACGTGAGACCTCTGGTCGGAGTCAGAGCTATTATTACAGTCCATCTGTGACCTAAGGACTTCTCAGAGGCATTGTAGTTGGTAATGCTGGCCTGTCCTCTCCCATCTGTTGCGGGAAGGGGGTTGCTCAAGAAGAAGAAGAAGGGCAGATGTGGGGGCGGGAATCCAACTGGTTCATAGCCTTTGCAGAGCAGCAAGCAGCTAAGATCAGCTGCCCCAGACTCTAGGAACAAGTCAGGGAGCTGAAAGTCAGGCTTTGAGTCCAACCCAAGAAGGAGGTGAGCTCAGGGATGGGCCTCACGGAGCTGAGAACACCCCCACCTCTCACTGGGGAGCAGCTTTCTGCACAGATCAGCTGTTCCCTGTCTATAGTCTCTAGCAAGGGCTCATCTGTCCACCTCCCCTCAGGGACAGATGGAAAGGAATCTGAGAATTCAGCAGCAGCTAAGCTCAATTCTTCTAGACTGTCTGCTGGGTAGTTGGTGGACCCCTCCTGGGCCCGCACATGGTGGGACTCTTTCCCACGCCCAGCTTCAAGCTTCTCTCCCCGCCCCCCAAGCCCGCCCCTCCAGTGTTCCGGGAAGGAATTTCTTATTTACTGGATGTACAAGTGAGAACGGAGGGAGCGTAAACATAAGCTTGGGTAAGAACAATAAAGTCCCCTTCAGCCTTTGCCATTAAAAGCGATTTGAAATAGGAGAGTCAGATTTTCCAGGTGAGAATTACAGGGTTTGTGGATTAAGGAGACAAGCAAGTCTCCTTTATTTTCCTTCTATAAGGACTAAATTGATATTTACTAGAACAAGCCAAGAGCAAAATGGGGGCAGCAGCTCTCCTAACAGCCATTCAAATATCCATGCCAGGGAGATTTATCAGCCTCAGATGGCAGGAAGAAGGCGGCATGTGAGATGTAAGTTCCATATCGTATCATCCCACAGGAGTGCTCGCCATTGTTAAAGGTCAGTTTCTTGCCAGAGGGTCGATTCTGTCAGGCCTGGAGAGCCCAGAATCAAGGCCTCTTGACTTGGTTTCTCTGAGGAAAAGTCATGTGTTTTGGGATATTTGTACACTCTGTGAAGATATATTGCTATGATTGGTTTAATAAAGACTTGAATGGCCAATAGCTAGGCAGGAGGTATAGGTGGGACTTCTGGGCAGAAAGAGGAAGTAGGAGGAGATAATTGAGGCACAGAGGAGAGGCCAGAAGACACGAGAAGAAATAGGAGATACAAGACGGAAGCGAGCTAACACCATATGATAGAACGTAGATTAATACAAACCGGTTAATTTAAGTTATAAGAGCTAGTTAGAAACAAGCCTAAGCTATAGGCCAAGCTTTCATAATTAATAAGTGTTGTTATTTGCAGGCTGGCAATCCAGAGGAGAAAGCACACTACAGTCATGAGCCCTTTCACAAGCTCAGAGCTACCAGGAGGCAACAAACACTTGTAAGGAGTCAGGAGTGTGGTGGTCTGCAGGTGATAGACGTCCCTTGCAGGACTCCACAAAAGCCGGGTGGCGGTGGCACACGCCTTTAATCCCAGCACTTGGGAGGCAGAGCCAGGCGGATCTCAGTGAGCTCGAGGCCAGCCTGGTCTACAGAGTGAGTTCCAGGACAGCCAGGACTGTTACATAGAGAAACCCTGTCTTGAATAAACAAAACACAAAGACCACAAAGGGAGCACCAGGCACTGATTCGGTAACTAAAGGTTCCGCCCCCTTCCGCTTTTAATCTTGTAAATTCCATTAGGTCATGCCCCAGCCTGAGCTTGGTGCCTCCTCAATCCCTTGAAGGCAGGAGATTAGACAACAGATGAAAAACCCACATGCCCCTGGGGTTTGGAAAGCCCAGGACTCCATCAGGGACACAAATGTGTACACATGGAGGCATCCAGCATTTATGACCCCACCTTTAACATCAGAAGCCAGCTCTGGGGCCAAGCACAGTGGTGCACACCTTCAATCCAACCACTCAAGAGATGGGCAGGTCTCTGTGAGTTCAAGGCCAGACTGGTCTACATAGCAAACTCTAGGCTGGCCAGAGCTACATAGTTAGATGTCTCAAAAAGAGAGGGAAGAGAGAGAGAGACAGACAGACAGATAGACAGACAGACAGAAATATAAAGAGCTGGTTGCGTCCCATGACTTTGACCACACAGCTGATCCAGGAGTAACTAAAGATTTTCTAGCACGAAAAAGTCAGCTTAGAATCCAAGAACTAGGAAGGCAAAATGGACAGACTTAGGGGCTCCTTGCTGGTCAGCCTAACCTACTTGGTGAGCTCCAGGTCTGTTCTCTGAGAGGAGAAGGTGGACAGTGCCAAGGCTGCCCTCTGACCTCCACATAGAGGCAGGCCACCTCCTGAAGCTGCCTCCTGGCTGCCCTGAGCTTGTGGAAGAACTCATGATCTCTCCTCGGAGAGAGCAAGTCAGAGGGCCTGCTTGACTCTGGGCCTCTCCAGCCTGACAGAATCTTGTTACAGAAAGCAGTCACTCTCAGCCGAGAGACCCTCCAGCCCGGACGCCAGGAAGAGAAAACACAGTCTAAGTCAAGTGGCCTCAAGTCCTAAGAGTAACTCTTGATTGTGAACCTAATAAGACTCTCAAACTTGAACTTTTATACCAGTAATGAGAGCTACTGCACCCTACACCCAGACAGAGGACAGTGTAGCCCAATGTCCCCGGTCAACAGAGCAGCCAGTATAAACCACAGAAGTCACTGGTAAAGCCCAGAACTTCAAGGATGTCTTTGCACACAGAGTGGATCAGTTAAGTCTGTCAAGACAGGTGAAAACACAGGGTCGGATCCTAGAAAAACCAGGGAGATCAGAGACCTGGGGGAGAGGGCTGACTCAGGTCTCCGGGGGCCTTCCCGCTCTCTCTCCACATCCTGTGGATTCACACACTACTAGGAAAATGACTTGGGACTTCTGATATTCAAAAGGTACCATGAAATCGGCACATCTTCTATGCCACCATGCTACGAGCTTGTCGTGATGACAAACACTGATGCGTGGAGTCCCCAGTGGAAATCACAGGGGGCTGCAGGAGCCCTATCTGCTCAGCCTGCACTTCCTACAGAGAAATGGTACCAAGAGTCCTTTAGAGCCTGAGTGGCCGTGATGTGTGTGTGTGTGTATATGTGTGTGTGTGTGTTTGTGTGTGTGTGTGTGTGCATATGCGCACACTTCCTGAGTCTCCAGGTGAGAACTCAAATCAAGAAGACCTGGGCTCCTTCCAGGTGTGTGCTTGGCACAGGGGCGTGTGGGGTAGATACTTGTGAAATTTCTGGAGAAGTGGAGGAGGGGACCCGGCCCCGTGTGCTGATTTGGATTTCACTGCAAAGTTGCGCCCGGCTGGGGGAGGAGACAGGTAGTCAGGGAAGATTGACAGTCTGGGGATTAGCGTGATGACAATTAACCAAGTTCTGCTCCGCTTCTCTTTACAAAGAAAACTTCCCTTTCGCTACGCTGTTAGAATGCCATGTTAGAAGAGAGACGTCTCCATGGCAACCGAATACACATTTAGTGATGTGTCACTAAATCTGTGTATGCACAAAGGCACATTAGGAGACTTTTTTTTTTTAATGTGGCAAGAGAAATAGATTTCATAATTGAATGTTGCCCTCAAGTAGAGTTTACCATTTGCTCAAAGCAGGGATGCGAGATGTGCCTCATCAGACGCCGAGCGTGACTCGAGAAATCTGGGCAGAGTTCAGATGAGGGCTCATCTCTTTGGGAGGCCTGCTGTCCACAAAGGGGCATGGACAGATGGGGGCACAGCCAGGGGTCAAGATGGCTTCAGCAGACCAGCAAAAGCAGATTCATCTCCCATCTGACCAGAGCCTGGGGACAGAGAAAGCTGGCGGCTCAAGAGTCAGAGATGGCCCCGATCCTACCCTACTCCTGATTCCTCATGAGCCGGAGACCTTCCTCTGCTCTGACAGAGAGTGCAGGCAGAGATGACCGCAGGTCGCAGACCTGTGAAGTGGCCCAGGAAGCGAGCACAGCAAAAAGAATTGCAGGAGCCAGGGAGCCCAGATCCGTGCCCTGGTTCTGTCTCCCTCCTGGCGGGACTGTGTTCTTTCTAGGCCTCCATTTGTACAATGGGAACACACTTCCTGTGACAATGAGGAGGAGGACACAGAGCAATGTCTGAAAACCCATACATGGCTGAACCCCAGCCCTGTTTCTAGGGCGCTGTTGCCAGGGTTCATGGGCCCCAAAGGAGGACTCTGTCAGGTGCCCCCTGGTCTCTCAGGCTTCTCCAGCAGACAACAGGCAGGATCAGGAGAGTCTCTGGAAACTTGAGGGCCATGCAGAAACTTGAGGCATAGACAGCCTAAAAACAATAAGGAAACCCTGTCTCAAAGAAGTTAGAAGGCAAAGACAGACATCTAAGGTTGTCTTCTGACTCACACTCGTGAATACACACACACACACACACACACACACACACACACACATACACACACGTGTGCAGATGCACACCTACACAGGCATGCACATATGCACATGCAGATATACACACAAGACACCTCACTCAGCAGCCTGCAGTCCCCTGGTGCTATCAGGGGACTAAAGCAAGTCTGGACCCCACAAAGCCCAGGATTACGAGGAAGGGCATGTTGGTCCCAAGCAGCCTGGGACCGCGTGGTAGGCATTGGCTGAGTGTTCGGGTCTGGGTCTAGCAGATATGGAAATAACAAGGTATAGGGTCAAAAAGTCACGTGCTTTTCAATTTGGCTGGAGAAATGGCTCCAGGATCTTCTGCCAGCGTGGACCCTGAGAGGACACCTGAGTGACCTGGGCAACCCAACACCAGCAGAAAGTAACACAGCAACCAGAGAGTCACTTCTCATTTCTGCAGTAATAAACTGGAATTGACTAACACTGGCCTGGTCTCACCCCGCACCCAGGGGAACCAGCAGGGTTAGCATTCAGACTCCAAGATGCCTCAACCACTAAAAACCGAATGATCTGGGCGAGTGTGATGGAAAAAGCGAACTTCCTGAACGTGTATGCAGGGGCGTGTGGCAGCAGAGGGTCTTGCGTTTCCTTTAGCCATCCCCCAACCCAGGAGCCTATCTTCACACCCAGGCCAGGCTCAGGAAGCCAGGCGACCTCTCTGGCAGTGGGGAACCTGTGACAGTGACCTGCCTGAGGAAGGAGGCATCCTTTGGGTGGTATATCCTGGAAGTAAGCCCTTCGTCAAATAAGCCTCTCCAGTGAAAGAGTATCCACCACGTGAGTGGAGGGCTCCAGACACCGGCTGGGAAGAATCTGATGGTATCTACCCGGCTACCACCAGCTTGTGAGATTAATCTTTGCTCCTTTATGGTCTCTCCTCCTGGACCACAATGGCGATGAAGCTACACGCTCCCGCTACTCATGGCTTCCTCCCTTCTCCTGTGCGTCAACAGGCCACAGACGTGTACACCCCATTTCCCAAAAAGGGAGAGGCCTGGCTCTGCACTTTTGGCCACAGAGAGCAAGCATGGTGGAACAGGCCTGCAATCCCAACACCTGGAAGAGAAGGCAGGTGGATCATGGGTTCTAGGCCAGCCTAGTTACATAGCAAGACCCTGTCTCAAAAAAATATAAACAACCAGGTGTAGTGATGCTTACTTGGAACCCCAGCCCTTGGCAGGAGGATCGGGAGTTCAAGGCCAGCCTTGTCTACATAGCTAGTTCAAAGCTAGGTTGGGTTACAGGAAATCTTATCTTATGCCAAACAAAGCAGGAGCGGCCTGTGGTGGCTGGCTCAGCAGCAGCCCAGGAAAATGGTCCCACAGCTGTCCTCAGTAGAGGTCTGGAAAGCAGAGAACTCGGGTACCCAGCTCTTCTCTGCAGAGTCCCAATGGTGGATCCTGACATCCTACCAGCAAATGGCTTTCAGTCCTTAATGAAAGCCAGGAAGGAAGGCTGGATTCGATGACAGCCGAGGTCTGTCTTCAGTAAAGCAGGAGAGAGGTGAGGTGGAGGAACCAAGGGCGGGCAGGCTCTTCACGCAGCTGAGAAATGCTGGCTGGCTGAACTGAGGAAAAATCCAAGGCTCTGCTCTCTCTTCTAAGATTTTTTTTAACTTTTACTTATGGATATGAGAGTGTCTGTATGTGCGTGTGCCACATGTGTGCAGACACTGGTGGAGGCCGGAGGAGACACTGACTCTCCTGAGCTGGAGTTACACGTTTGTGAGCCCCACAACATGGGTACTGGGGATGGAACCCCAGTCGTCCGACCAGCAGCGAGGGATCTTACCTTCTAGGCCACTTCTCCAGCCGCTGGCTGTCTTCTAAGCATTGGTGCTCCCAAAAGCACTGGCCCCTGCCCTTGGGGTCAGGTGCTCCTCCGACGTCTCTGCAGGGAAGCCTTTGACCCCTGGCACACTATACAATGACTTCTGCAACCTCACCGCAACCTATTGCAAACCCCTGTCTCCAGCCACCCAGGGCAAAGGGCCGCTTCCATTTCACAAGCCTCTCACATTTAGTGTGTCTAGAATCAGCCGCCTCTCCCCTCACCAGGCAGACACCTTGGCTATACCAAATATCACCCCCCATAGTCATCCCTGCCAACCTCTCCCACGATCCAGCAACGCCGGCTTCACCTCTCCAAGCCCACCACTCCCAGCACCGCCCATATTGCCCCAAATGTCACTCTCTGCCTCGGCCCTCAGCGTGTCCAGTCCTCTGCCTATGTGCATATGGCACCTCCATGGCGCTGCCATTGCAAGCCTGCGGCCGCACGCAACCTACATATTCCACGCGGTGGAGGTGAAAGCACACACTTCACGTCTTCGCGCCTGGGGCTGAATGAGGTCACCTCCCAGGAAAAGTGGAAGCAGAAAGGGATCGAAGGCAGTTAACATTCCTCCCTCCATCAGCTCAAGCACATCCATCCAGAAAAGGTCTGGGTCTGACCTGCTTGGCAACACAGATCGGCTCCGCCAATTCCAGCAGCCACGGGAGGGCAGTTTTTAGGGTAACTGTGATGGGGGGGGGGAGCAGCTTTTAAAAGGACTGCAATGCTGGGGAAAAAAGAAGGGATGAAGGGGGAGCAGGCTGAGCCCCGAGGCCTCCAGGCCCTCTCCCACTTAAGGAATGGCACCCACCTGGGAGAACCGGCGGAGACGGACCCAGGCAGAAAAGCTTCAGCATCTAATTAAACATTTTAGACTCCACTGCACATGAGCAAGGAACCTGCGTCCCCCACGGAACCCTGACAAATGAGTCGTTTCCAATCAATCTATCACTATAGCATCTGGGTACCTCGGGAAGATGAAAATAAGACCAACACATAAATGAAAACCAATATACAAACAATCGTCTCCCACATAGGCCTCCAGGAAACCACGGGCACGGCCATCTGCCAAGACGCCCGTCCCCGCTTCCTGCAGCCAGCAGTCCCTGAGTAAGCACGGCTTAATGCGGGATTTAACAACAGAGAGTTCTCCTCTGAAGCCTGACTCTCCACCGGGGCTCCTGAGCTGGGTGTCCACCCTCCCTACCCCAAGCTGGGAGGAAATCAGGGAGGGACAAATGAGACGTGCTTTTATATGCTGTACCGGCCAAGGAATTTGCTAGAAATAAATACTGGAGACAGAATGAAGGAAGAAGATTGGAAACCGGCTGGAGGCTGAGGATACAGATTTCTTACACAGACATGGAGATCTGTAAGCCACCATCCTGAGGCCCTGAAGAGAACGCTTCCAGAAAGCAACAGTACATCCTTTGTTTTAAATTGTTTTGCACCAGATTTATTTGAGGAGAAGTAGATGGGGTCCCTTGCGCCGTGACAACTCGTGGGAGTTGGGTTCTCTCCTGACGCCATTCGCCATTCGGGTCCCAGGGATCACACTCAGGCTATCAGGCATGGTGGCACGCGCCACTCCCCAGCCCAGAGGTGGCATATCCTCAACCCCTGGTGGCTTCCACCCCAGGTAGCCTCAGCAGCCTGGGTGTTTCACCCGGGGCAGCCGTGCTCAGGGGAGGTCACACCCAGCTTGGTAAAAGTGAGGTAGCAGCAGGCCCAGGGGCAGCTTCCACTCTGTGTCCCCTCCCCCTGCAGTAGTCCATCAGTTACTGGATTTTACAGACAGCAAGCTGCCCTGCTGACCACAGGCTCTCCAGAAGGCCAAGAAGCAGTGTCCAGAGACTGTGCTGCCAATCAGAAAGCATCAGAGGCCACAGCGGGAGGGCAGGCAATGGCCCGCTGTGAGCACTACTCCTGGACAAGCAAATATTTTCATCACGGCGGTTTATCCTGTCTGCTCCCCGAGCCCCCAACACACACACACACACACACACACACACACACACACACACACACACACACAGATTTAGGTGGGACAGGCAAATATTTACACAGCTAAGCAATGCTTCCCTGCCTCTGGGCATCTGTTTGTGCGAGGAAGTGACCTGTGCCTGTGACAATATTGTTCTATAAAGCTCCGTGAAGCCAGGGGCTCGCCTCTGCCCTTCCTTTAAGCCCGCTGTGCAGACGAGACTCCACAAACTGTGTATTTTCAACCTTTTTCTTAAAGTTTTAATGAATCTATGAGATCAAGGGAACGGCATGTACTCTCAGCTCAGGAAAATTTGGTTTTTATGGAATCTTTGCCCAGCTATTCCCTCATCCAATCCCAGTGTGACTCTGACATACAGACAATTTCCAGCATCTTCCTTAAATAAGGAAAAGAGAACTCTACTTCAAAAGGAGAGAGCGCCTAGACTGAAAACAACCTCAGAACAGAGAGGCCTGGTGCACCTCAGACCCACCTGGGAAGTGACTAAAGGGCCAGTGCCTCATGCTCCACCCAGGCCAATTACGTCTGCACTTCTGATTTCATAAAAGGAAGTCGCAGTAGCATCTACCAAAAGCCTACATGAGATTCTGGAAGGCAATAAAGACCAGAAGCCCTGCACTCAAGACTCAGACGATGAATTCTCTTGAATACCTAAGAATATGACATTTCTACCATGTCTCACCCCAAAGTGAAAGCTCCTTCTAAAACTACCACCAAGGCTTTCAGATGATGTCATGAGAATGTCAATCATGAAGCCAGAAGACAATGTCTGGGTCTATACAACACAATGAAAACCTATTGTAGCCTGCTCTCGGGGTCCTGTCAAGGATGAGCCAGGATTATAGTTCTTGCTCTAAATATCACAGTCTGTTGAATGGGATCAGTTCAACTCTTAGTGGGATGCCTGCCGGGGCTCTGCTCCGAACACCACAAACGGGGAAAATATGAGCTGATTGTTCTAGGATTGGCATCATTCAGCCTGCTCCCTTTCTTCAAAGCAGACTATCTAAAGATTATTTTTATTTTTAATTTAATTTTTTAGTGCTTTAATTTATTGGAGACAGAGTTTCTGGATGTCCTGGAACTCACCCTGTATACCAAGCTAGCCTCCAACTCACAGAGATCCACCTGCCTCTGCCGCCCAAGAGCTGAGATCAAAGTCGTGCACCACCACTGCTCAGCTTAACTTTATTTTTATGTGTATTGGTGTTTTGCCTTCATGTAGATGTACCACATTCATGCAATGCCCTCAGAAGTCAGAAGAGGGCGTCAGATCTCCTGGAACTTGAGTTACAAGCAGTTGTGAGCTACCCTGTGAGTGCTGGGAATTGAACCTGGGTCCTGTGAAAGAGCAGCCAAGTGCTCTTAACAGTTCTATCCCTGCCCTGAGGATTCTTACATGCATGGGCGGTACTAAGTCAAAACTCTCTCTTTTAAAATTTTAATATTATTTATTATTATTGTATCTCTGTATATAATGTGTGCGCCGCCGGGCGTTGGTGGCGCACGCCTTTAATCCCAGCACTCGGGAGGCAGAGGCAGGCGGATCTCTGTGAGTTCGAGGCCAGCCTGGGCTACCAAGTGAGCTCCAGGAAAGGCGCAAAGCTACACAGAGAAACCCTGTCTCGAAAAACCAAAAAAAAAAAAAAAAAAAAAAATGTGTGCGCATGCACACCTGCACAGAGGTGCATGTGTGGAGGTCACAAGACAACCTTTAGGAGTGGGTCCTCTCCTACAGTGGGATCCAGAAACCCAGGGATGGAATTCGGGTCCTCAGGCTTGTGCAGAGAGACAAACAGCTTTTGCCCACTGAGCCAAAGCACCAGCCCTCAGCATTCTTCTTTATCCTGCATTCAAGCAGACCGCAAGTCCCCGGAAGATGACTCCTGTTCATTCCCGACACCAAGCCAAAAAGCCCTTTCCACTGGGCACAGGGAACCCTACAGCGAACCGTCATAGGAAACCTACAACGTCCGCCTCTGTCCACTCCATCTGGGTGGATGCCACTCTGGTACCCTGCTAGAAGAATAACAAGACGTGACTATGGAGAGGCTCCTACACAGCGCCAGCCCGAGAGCAATGCGTGCCCCACCCATTCCCAGCTACAGTCCCGGGAGACCAGGGCTGCAAGCTGCTGGAGTCTCCAGACTGAGCTGCTGTTTTTCCAGCCAAAACAGGAGTGTCTCTTTTATAAAGGGTTTCCTTGCACGATGAGGTAGCAAAATCGCTTATATGTTTTACTTGCTGTGTTTAAAAAGGTCTACTTCTGAAAGGAAGGAATGAAAGCCTTTATTTCCCACTGATTCTTATCATTAAAACCCAAGGCCACTCCAGAGGTCTGTAAGGCAAGGGACACGCATGGGGGGCGGCTTGTGGAGAGTCGAAGGGATGGGGGACTGTGATTGAGGTCAAGAGCACACACACAGGGAAAACAAGGGCTGGATGCCTTCCTGGAAATTAGCACTTACCGGCAAGGTCAAGGTTTAACCTCTGAAAAGCCCATCCCAGGGGTCGGGCAGGGGAGAAAGATCTTCAATAAGACACTCCAGGCTCAGACTCAACACCTCCCCCTTCCCAAAACTAAAGGCAGGTTGTGCGGGGATATACAGTGCCGACTACATTTCTATCAACTTGATACAAGCCAGTTCCCTGGGGAAGAGGGAACCTCAATCGAAAAAAATGCTTCCGTAATACTGTTCTGTAGGCAAGTCTTTGGGGTGCTGTCTTGGTTAATGATGTGTCCATTGTGGGTGGTACCATCCCTGCTCAGGAGTAAATAGGGAAGCTGCTGAGCCAGCCCTGAGGAGCAAGCCAGGAAGCAGCACTCCTCCATGGCTGTCTGCTTCAGGTCCTGTCTCCAGGTTCCTGCCCTGACTTCCCTCAGTGATGGGGTGTGACCTGAGAGTTGTGAGCTGAAATGAACACTTTGGTCAGTGTTTTATCACAACAATAGAAACACTAAGATATATGATATCTGCTTCATCAGGAACCTTCGAGAATGAGGAGAGAGGGGATCAGACCTCACAGAACACACCATGGGAATCCCTCAGTAACTCAGCACCTGAGCTTATGTGAACCTGCCTGCCTGCCTGCCTCCCCCTGTTCCTCACTTTCTTTTTTAATGTGGAGATTTATAAACCAAGTCTCAAAGGTAATCATTATGCTTAAGGTAAGGAGCCCAAGAAAGTATCTGACTGTTTACGAGACCCTGAGAGGCAAGTCACAGTAATGTCGGCAGGAACACTGTGGACCACTAACACATCTATCTCTCTTAACACAAGAAGAGGTGAAAAAAAAAAAAAAAAAAAAAAAAAAAAAAACACAAATAATTTAAGATGTGATCAATCAGAAGCCAGAAGCCCTTCCCAGAATCCCATCACTGTTCAGTCACAGTTTCAACCGAAAAATTATAACACACACACACAAATCAATCAATCAATCAATCAATCAATCAATCAATCAATGAGGTGCTTTAAATACCACACTGTGCTATGAGCTGTCCTTGATCGGGAGTCATTGGGGTCTGCCTGCTTGCCCTTATCTATCACGGTAACAAGTTAGATTAAATCGTTTCCTAGCCAACCCCAGGTTAGAAAATAACAAAACGGGGGAAGTAGGGAACAGCATCAGGAGACAGGAAAAGAAGCAACAGCTGTAGCTAGCAGGGAGGGGAGGGGAAGCGAAAGCAGGCGAAGCCACAATGTTTAATACAGAGTAACAAGCGGCTGGACCGAAACTGTAGAACACTGGGTGACCCATACCTCCAGATTCAGAGCCAGAGGGCGGGCAGGTGAGAACAAGAAGGTGAGAAGGAGCAAACACCAACGCTTTTTAAAAAATAGAGCTATCATAAAGATACCCCTTTGGATTTAAAGGAAAATATACAAACAATGAACAAACACCTAGGAAACAAAAACCTTTACAAACAGAAATGCTAGAAGTAAAATCATTCCAAGTTTAAAAAACCTACCTGGTAGACATGACAACAGACCACACAACAGAAGAAAAGTTCAATGAATTTGAAAATAGATTTCTACAAATGACGAACACTGAAGTCGAGCAGTCTGAAAAACAGACTTCTAGGGCAGCATCAAGCAATCTAAGTTATATGTAACTAGAGTTCTAAACGAAAGGACACAAAGGATGGAAAAATGTATCTCAAGACACATGAACTGTGTTTTTTTTCCAGGCTGATAGAAATATACCAACCCGTAAAATAAGATGAACAATCCCCAAGAAAGCCAGGCTTGAGCCCACCTTTAGTCCCAGTGCTCAGGAAGCAGAGGGAGGCAGATTTCTATGAGTTCCAGGCCAGCCTGGGCTAGTTAGCAAAGACCTTGACTCAAAAAATACAAATGAGGGGCTAGAGAACTGTTCAGCAGGTGACTGCTTTCTAGAAACCTAGTTTCAGTTCCCAGCAAACACATCAGCTCACAACTATCTATAACTCCAGTTCCAGGGGAACTGAAACCCTCCTCTGGCTTCTGCAGGTGCCAGGAACACATGTGGGGCAGGGACATGCCATAAGACATACATTGAGGCAAAAGCCCTCATATATACATATATATTAGAATGAATGAATACAATTCCAAAATCCAATGAAATGAAAACGCTTTCAGATAACCAGAACCTGCAGGAGCCTGTTGTCAGCGGACTACAGAACAAGTTCCAGGATAAATGGAAATAAAAGCAGACAGAAACACATGCACAGGAGAAAAAAATTAAAAACACTAAAAATGGTAAGAATGTGGGTGAAAAGCTTTAATTTATTAATTTTTTTAGACAACTGATTGTTTAAAATAAAGCCAAAAAGAATGTCAAGAATGTTTATAACGTACATAGAAGCTAAATAGATGCCCACAAAACAAAGACTAGATAAACAGAAGGACATCATTAGGGTGTCACATTACAGGACAGACATCATTTCAAGGGAGACTGTGACACAGACGGGAAGGGTAGTAAGATACCATGAAAGGAGCTGGAGAGAAAACTGGGGAGCACTTCCTGTTCTTCCAGAGGCCCAGAGTTCAGCTCAACTCCTAGCACCCAAGTCTAGGAGCTCATAGTCACCTATAACTATAGCTCCAGGGGATCTGATACTGTCTTCTGGCCTCCTTGATATCCACACACATGTTGGATACATTTATACAGACACACATATACATATAAATAAAAAGAAAAATAAATCATTTTAAAAAAATTTAAAAAATAAATCGTTTTAAAAAATCACCAAAAATGATAGATCAGATATAAATACTTGATTGACCCAAAAGACGACTCAAAGGGGAAGAAAAGAAACAGGAAATGTGGAACTAATTTAAAAATTGCTGTATTGGGCTGGAGCAATGGCTCAGTGGTTAAGAGCACTGGCTGCTCTTCCAGGGAACCTGGGTTCAATTCCTAGAACCCACATGGCAGCTCAGAATTGTCTGTAACTCTAGTTCTAGGGGATCCAAACCCTCACACAGACATGCAGGCAAAATACCAATGCACATAAAATAAAAATAAGTTATTAAAAAACAACCAAAAATGCTGTATTATAGACTTTAACACAATTATATAAATATTACATTAAATGTAAATGGAATAAATGCTAATGAGCAGGTAAACATTACCAGACTAAATTAAGAAAGTGAGGGGGTTGGGGATTAGTTCAGTGGTAGCCTCAGTGGTAACCCTAGGCAAGCACAAGGCCCTGGGTTCGGTCCTCAGCTCTAGGAAAAAAAAAAGTGAGATCCAAATTTGTACTCTTCACAATAGACACATTTTAAATATAAAAATACAAACAGAAGCCAGGGGGTGGTGGTGTACGCCTTTAATCCCAGCACTTGAGAGGCAGAGGCAGGTGGATCTCTATGAGTTTGAGGCCAGCCTGGTCTACAGAGTGAGTTCCAGGACAGACTCCAAAGCTACACAGAGAAACCCTGTCTTGAAAAAACAAAACAAACAAACAAACAAAAAACCCACAAATAGAAGCTGAGCAGTGGTGGTGCATGCTTTTACTCTCAGCACTTGGGAAGCAGAGGCAGGAGGATCTCTGTGAGTTTGAAACCAGCCTGTTCTTCAGTGTGAGTTCCAGGACAGCCAGGGCTACACATAAACAATGTCTCAAAAACAAACAAACAAACAAAAATACAAGTAGATTCGAAAATGAAAGGATGGAAAAATATATCTGTAGATGAATGTTTCTCTCCTGCCCTGTTCCCAAATAACTGGCAGCCACTTCCCAAATAATTGACCTGGAGGCTTAATATTACTCTTAAATGCTCGGCCAATAGCTCAGGCTTGTTACTAGCTAACTCTCACATTTAAATTAACCCATGTTTCTATTTATGCTTTGCCACTTGGCTCATGGCTTGTTACCTCATTTTCTACATGTCCTAGTGGCTGGCTTGCATCTTCCCTGACTCCCCTGACTCTGTCCTCCTTCTTCCCATCATTTTCAGTTTGGCTTTCCCACCTAACTTCCTGCCCAGCTACCAGCCTGTTAGCGTTTTATTAACCAATGAGAGTAATACATATTCATAGTATAGAAAAGGATTGTTCCACAGCATATCCATCATACTTTTATTGTGTGAAAGCTGAAGACACTATACCAATCAAGGTGAAATAAACTTCAAACAACGAGCATTATTGAAAATAAAGAAACACACCTATAACATGAGAAGGTTGTTTGAGGACCAGGGAGATGGCTCAGCAGGTAAAGGTGCCTGCCACCAAGCCTTACCTGAGTTAAATCCCTGAGAAGCCAAATGGTAGACAGAGAAAACTGACTACCACAAGTTCTCCTCTGACCTACATATGCACACTGTGGCATACACGCACACAAAATAAACAAATGTTTAAAAAAAAAGAACATTTGATTCATCAAGAAGATACAACATTAAATGTACATATATGTACTAGTTAGTTTTATGTTAATTTGATACAAGCTGGAGTCATTAGAGGCAGGAGCCTCAATTAAGAGAATGCCTCCATAACATCAGTTTATGGCAAGCCTGTAGGATGTTTTTTTAATTAGTGATTGATAGGGGAGAATCCAGTCCATTGTGGGTGGTGCTATCCCTGAGCTGGTGGTCCTCAGTTCTATAAGAAAGCAGGCTGAGCAAGCCAAGAGGAACAAGCCAGTAAGCAGCTCCCCTCCATGGCCTCTGCATCAGCTCCTGCCTCCAGGTTCCTGCCCTGTTTGAGTTCCTGTCCTGACTTCCTTAGATGTGGAAGTGTAAGCCAAATAAACCCTTTCCTCCCCAATTTTCTTTGGTCATGGTGTTTCATCACAGCAACAGTAACCCTAAGACAATATATCAAATAACTAAAATAAAACATGATGCAAAAATAGAAACAATTTAAATGGCTATTAGAAAATATTAAACATTAGGGGCCAAACTATATCTCAGTGGCTAATGCGCAAGTGTGAAAACCTGAGTTTGAATCCCATGAACCCATGTAAAACTCTGGGTGCAGCATGTACATCTGTAACCCCAGATCTGAAGAAGCAGAACAACAGATTCTTGCTGATCAGCCAGCCTAGCCAACATGGGAAGCTCTAGGTCCAGGGATGAGAGAGGATTGGGAGTGGTGGGGAGATCGTTAATCACAGCACTCAAGAGGCAGAGGCCAGTGGATCTCCGAGCTGGAAGCCAGTCTGGTCTTCATAGCAAGCTCCAGGCAAGCCAGGGCTAGAGACCCTCATGGGGGAGAAATAGAGAGAGGAAAGGAGAGAGAGGGGGATAGAGGAAGAAGACACCTGACTCTGGTCTCTACACATGCATGCACAGGTGCTCACACTCGTGCACACAACTAAACATACATGCATATACCACACGCACACAAAGAAAATACTAGACACTGATTCTAGAAAAGATCAATAAAATTACTAAACTAACAGCTGAACTACTATTAAAAGAAGGACTCAACAGAAAGAGACTGTCAGTTTCAGGAAGGAAAGAAAGACCACAAAAGATTCTTCAAAAAATTAGAAGAAAATGAGACTCCTGGGAATAGTGTAAATCCACAACTTGTATGAATTAGACAAATTTATGAAAAACAAGTCAGTAAAGCTGACACAAGAAAAAGAAATTCTGAATCACATGGTCTGTTAAATGACCAAAGTCATAATTTTTAAAACTCACTTTAGTTTGTGTGTGTGTGTGTGTGTGTGTGTGTGTGTGTGTGTGTGTGAGTGCAAGTGCCCAAGGTGGCCAACAGAGGGCACTGGAACCCCTGGAGAAGGAGTTACAGGCTGTTGGGAACTACCTGCCATGGATGTTGGGAACAGAACCTGGGTCCTCTGGAAGAGCAGAACATGTTCTTAACCACTGGGCTATGTCTCCTGCTGCTCTACAAAGCCACGCCAACCTAGGCGTCTCAGCAGCTTTACTGGTGAATTCTATCAAACACTTATGATACAAACATTAAAATCCAAATTTTCTTGGATCTGGGAATACAGCTCATACTAAAGTACTTGTCTAGCACAGGTAAGGCCCTGGATTTGGTGCCCAGCACCGAAAGGAAGGGAAAAACAAAACAAAACACTAGATAGAAAAACAAAGCAGGTGTGGTGGTATGCTCATCCATGTCTGTAACCCCTGCACTTGGAAGGTGGAACTAGAGGATCAGAAATTCAAGGTCATCCGCAGCTACTTGTGAGTTCAGCACCAACCTGGGTTACATGAGACCCATAATAAAAAAGAATACATGCACACACAATTCTTTCAGAATGAGTTGAGGAGAGAACCCATCTATGAGGCCATCGCCATGTTGACACCAAAAAACATATAAGGATTTTTTACATTAAAACTGTCAAAGTCTCAAGACATCAAGTGCACTGACTTAACATTCCTTTTAGATCATCCTGTGTTACCATCGTGACAGGATTAAAGGGGAAACAGTGTCACCATCTCCATAGATTCAGGAAAAGCATCTGACAACATTCGGTCCCAACAGCACCAGGACGATGGCTCAGTCCATCCCTAGAAGCCAAGCAGAGAAAGCCAAGCACAGTGGTATACACTTGTAACCCATCTCCAGGGAGACGGAGACCGGTGGGTAACCGAGGCTCACTGCCCAGCCAGCAGAGCCAAGCCAATGATAGACAGTCTCACAAGAACAGTGCACAGGACCGAAGGGATCACACCCAAGGTTGTCCTCTGGCCTCCACACGCACACACATGTGCACACAAACACACAAAACCCCTCTCAGCAAACTAGGAATAGGAGGGAATTTCTTTGGCCTGATAGAACGCATTTATCAAGAAAACTTTGTCTGCTCTCATGGTGATGAAGGCAAACAAAGCTTTTCCCTTGAGGACAAGAATAAGGCACTTGCCAGGTGGTGGTGGCACACAACTTTTTTTTTCTTAAGATTTATTTATCTATTATGTATATAGTGTTCTGTCTGCATGTATCCCTGCAGGCCATAAGAGGGCACCGGAACACATTACAGATGGTTGTGAGCTGCCATGTGGTTGCTGGGAATTGAACTCAGGACCTTTGGAAGAGCAGCCAGTGCTCTTAACCTCTGAGCCATCTCTGTAGCCCCGATGGCGCACACCTTTAATCCCAGCACTCAGGAGACAGAGATCTCAGGTGGATCTCTGAGTTTGAAGCCAGCCTGGTCTACAGAGTGAGTTCCAGGACAGCCCAGGCTACACAGAGAAACCTTGTCCGGAAAACAAACGAACAAACAGAAAAAGAACAAGGCTCCCCTACCAGCTCTCAGCCCCTCTATCTAACACAGAACTGGAGTCCTCATCAATGACAGACAGTAAGATGGGCCAGCAGGGATCGGCACCTGCTGTGCAAGCCTGATGACCTGAGTTCCAGCCCCAGAACTCATGGAAAGATGAAAGAAAACCAACTCCAGACAAGTCAGGCAGGAAGAAATAAAATCATATAAGGCGATGTATACATAAAAGATCCTAAGGGGCCGGGCGGTGGTGGCGCACGCCTTTAGTCCCAGCACTCGGGAGGCAGAGCCAGGCGGATCTCTGTGAGTTCGAGGCCAGCCTGGGCTACAAAGCGAGTCCCAGGAAAGGCGCAAAGCTACACAGAGAAACCCTGTCTCGAAAAACAAAAACAAAAAAACAAAAAAAATTAGTATTCTTTGCCGGGCGGTGGTGGCGCACGCCTTTAATCCCAGCACTCGGGAGGCAGAGCCAGGCGGATCTCTGTGAGTTTGAGGCCAGCCTGGGCTACCAAGTGAGTTCCAGGAAAAGGCGCAAAGCTACACAGAGAAACCCTGTCTCAAAAAACCAAAAAAAAAAAAAAAAAAAAAAAAAAAAAAAAAAAAAAAAAAAGATCCTAAGGAACCTACCTCAGTCTAATGAATTTAATAAGGTCATGTGACAGAAAGACATTACACTTTAAAACAAACAAAACTAGCCAGGTTCAGTGGTGCACACATTTAACCCCAGCCCTCGGGGCAGAGGCAAGAGGATCTCTGTGAGTTCGAAGCCAGGCTGATCCACACAGCAAGCTCCAGGACAGGTAGGACTACATAGAAAGACCCTGTCTCAAAAAAATTTTTTTTGTTGTTTGTTTTTTGAGAAGGGTTTTTCTCTGTGTAGCCCTGGCTGTCCTGGAACTTTCTGTATAGACCAGGCTGGCCTTGAACTCCAAGATTCGTCTGCCTCTGCCTCCCAAGTGTTGAGATTAAAGGTGTGTGCCACCTCTGCCAGCCTTCAAAAATTACTTTAAATTAAAATTTATGTTTTTAAACGATTGTATGTCTGGGCACTAGCAACAAATAATCGGAAAAGTAAAGAATAGCATTCATAACAACGTAGGAGACGGGGATCACTGGAGTCGGGGCTCAAGGCCTGGCCTCTGAGAACTACAAAGCTTTTCTGAGAGAAATGAAAGAACACCTGGATCAGTGGAGAGGGAGACACATTTGTGGGGGGCAGGGTGAATACTGTTTCCTTGCCGCGTTGTTCCTGAACGTATTTCAAAGGAGCCTCACTTAGGCTGGAGAAGACTCAGTGGCTAAAAGCACTGGCTGCTCTTCCAGAGAACCCAGGTTCAGTTCCCAGCACCTACACGATGGCTCACAACCACCTGTAACTCCAGTTCCAGGGACCCAATGCCTTCTGTGGCCTCCTTGGCACCAGACACACATATGGTGCACATATACAGATAGACATATACATAAATTTTTAAATTTATAAGTAGTTTTTGCTTGTTTCACATAATAAACACTGGAAATAATGCAAAACTCCAACCACAGGTAAACAGATACGCACAGGAGTCACAGAAAGGAATACACCTCAATTAGAGTGGCATGTGCCTTGTGAAAACACTCTCATTGGGGAAGGAAACCTTATCCACAGTGAACAACACACTGTCCAATGCTCCTTACCCCAGGTATGGTGGTTAGAAAAAATGGCCCCCAAAGAGAGTGGCACTATTAGGAGGCGTGGCTTTGTTGGAGTAGGTATGGCCTTGTTAGAAGACGTGTGTCACTGTGGAGGAGGGCTTTGAGGTGTCATACATGCTCAAGCCACACCCAGTGTCCCCATCCACTTCCTGTTGCCTTTGGATCAAGATGTAGAATTCTCAGCTCTTTCAGCTCCTTCTCCAGCACCATGTCCGCCTGCACGCCGCCATGATAATCATGGGCTAAATCTCTGCAACTGTAACCCTATTTATTACATGTTTTTCTTTATAAGATTAGCCATGGTCATGGTGTCTCTTCACAGCAACAGAAACCCTAACTAGGATACCAGGCTACACTGATGTCTTCTGGGAGAAATCAGGATGGAGAAGGAGATAGATGGGAGTCCTCTGGGGATGGATCCCCAAAAGGAGTAAAAGCATTTCTGAAGGGGATGGAATTCAGCAGCAAACTGTATTCAAGTTTCAGCCTTGGTGCATTTCAGCCTTGGCGGTGGTGGCGCACGCCTTTAACTCCAGCACTCAGGAGGCAGGGGCAGGCGACCTCTAAGTTTGAAGCCAGCCTGGTCTACAGAGCGAGTTCCAGGATAGCCAGGGCTCCAGAGAGAAACCCTGTCTCAACCCACCACCCACCCATCCAAAAAAAAACAAAAAAAGGATCTGTGCATTTCACTATAAATAAACTATGCTTGCCTAAATAACGCCTACACCACAAAGCTGTGGAGAAGAAGAGACTGTACAGGAGCAGCGGTGACAGGCGACAGTCCTGGACCCTCAGGACATGGCTGCAATGCATAGCAGTGTGTATGAAGACCTGAGCTGCCAAGAATGACTTCTGTTTGGTGGGATGCGGCAGAAAGCGACTGAGGTGAAAGGTGAGGAGGGGAAGAACGATCCCCCATTATTTGTTGACTGAACATGAAGGCTCCACCAGAAAAGGAGCTGACCCAGAATATGCCGGACAAAAGCTCCATTGTTGGTCGTCTACCTAGGAGGGCATTAGTCAAAAATGCCATGGTTGGAGCTGGAGAGGTGGCTCAGAGGGTAAGAGCACTTACTGCGGCTCTTGCAGAGGACCCAAGTTTGGTTCCCAGCACCCACATCAGGCAGCTCACAACTGCCTGTAACTTCAGTCCAGGGGATCCAGTGCCCCACCAAGGACACGTGTATGCACATAAACTCATGCACGCACATATATATTTAATCTTTAAGAGGGGAAAAAGCCACAAATTTGCCTCACAAAATTTTCCACAGACCTTACGGAATCCTGTGGCCAGCCACTCCAGCTTTCAGTTTCAGTGAAAGAAGCCACTGCTACCAGGCAGTGGGTGATGACACACACCTTTAATCTCAGCACTCAGGAGGCAGAGGCAGGCGGATCTCTGTGAGTTTGAGGCCAGCCTGGTGGTCTATAGAGCAAGATCCAGGACAGGCACCAAAACTACACAAAGTAACCCTGTCTCAAAAAACAAAAAAGAAAAGAAAAGAAAAAGGAAGGAAGGAAGGAAGGAAGGAAGGAAGGAAGGAAGGAAGGAAGGAAGAAAGAAAGAAAGAAAGAAAGAAAGAAAGAAAGAAAGAAAGAAAGAAAGAAAGAAAGAAAGAAAGAAAGAAAGAAAGAAAGAAAGACAAAAAAAGAAGAAGCCATTGTTGAGGTGAAAGACAGCCAGACCCCAGTGTGAGGAAGAGCTCACACTGAGGTCAACACCTACCTCTTAGATCTGCTGGGCTCTCAACCCAAATCTTAGAAAACAAACCCGGAGAGAGGGGGACAGCAAACACCTGTAGCTGAGCAACCGCACTGAGGCCTGTGGCTGTCGCTCTCTTGAAAGGTGGGGATGCCCAAACGAGGCTGATGAGAACACTCTCATCTGTGTAGACTGCGTTAAGGGAAAGAGAGCTGGCATTGGTGGTACACTGCCTTTAATCCCGGTTTAATCTGAGCAGAGCACCCCCAGGTGATTCCAAGATTGGGGGGGGGGAGCAGGAAAGGAATCACCAGGCAGGTCTATGGGCCGGGTCTTAAATACCCTGTAGGCGTGGTCTCCAGCATCTCATGGGGAGGAACCCCTGCTTGGCAGGTTTTCAATCAGGGACGGGGTCTTGGAGGGAGAGAGGTGGGGTTTCCTTCTAAACAGATCTCTTTGAGTTCGAAGCTAGC
This sequence comes from Peromyscus leucopus, assembly GCF_004664715.2. NCBI lineage: Eukaryota > Metazoa > Chordata > Mammalia > Rodentia > Cricetidae > Peromyscus > Peromyscus leucopus. Next base: position 135,540,871 of record NC_051064.1, read on the forward strand.
CTGGTCTACAGAACAAGTTCCAGGACAGTCAGGGCTAAACAGAGAAACCCAGTCTCGACACGCACACTCCCCCCCCCAAAAAAAGAGGTGCCTAAGCCAGGTGTTAACTAGCCCCAAAGAGATGAGAAATGAAGGCGGAAGACAGAGGTGGGACTAGGGTCCTCTGGCTGACAAAAGTCTTTGAGAAGTCTCCATTATCAAGCCATGGAAACATGGTGCCAAGAAAATGCATTGTTTTTCCCCCCAGTTATGCAAATACTTGTGTGTCAAACCTCTGCCTGAAGCTGTCTGGTTGAGCCCGGTGTTTCTGAACTGCAGGCACAATGAGCCGTCACAAGAGTCATCCCTGGCTTGTGACTGGGATATGCCCCACAGGGAGCCCCTGTCTTCAAGACATGTAATAAACAGCCGTGATTTCACTCAAGGCACCCACTGTCCTGAATCCTGTGTTCATCATTCTATGGCTAAGCCACTGCCCATGTGGCCCACAGACACAAGACAGGAAAGAGAGTTTCCTAAAACTCCTGACGCGTTCCCTACCCCCGCCCTCAACTCAGCATGCAGACTAGTGGCGTCCACAAGCTTGAGCGCCAGCATTCTCAAGTCCTGATGCCCACCAAGATTACCAAGCAGCTTCCCTGTGCCAGGCTTTGCCATCCACGAGCCTGATTGATTTTTTCCAATAAGAGGAAAGATATAAAGACCCTCTGAGCATAGTATGCCTAATATATATCACAATATTTATTTTTGGTGGAGTAATAGATCGGTCTTGTGGGAAAGCTGGAGAAAGGCATCTTGTGTGCACGGATGTAAATCAGTCACTCTGAACACCTCGGGGAATCTATATTCGCACCCCCCTGCTAACTCTACTGTGAAATAAACAGCTGACTTCTTTACAGACATCATTTTATTTGTTTCTTGTCTAACACTAAAGACAGAGTTAAGGATGTGAGGCCCTGGAAGCAATCACTTCTCTAATGCCCAGCCTCCCAAAAGACTGGCAACCCAGAGAGAAGGTAGAGAGACATCGATCCGCAGGTGTTAACAACCGCCGGCCGGGGAGGAGCCGATGCACGCAGTTCTAAGGAGGAGCTGGAAGGGTGTGGCTGGGCTCAAGATACAAGAGTGTCCCGAGGGATGTGTCCACTTCTTACAGCCTGTCTCCACCGAAGTCAGATGAACTACACAGCAAGGCAAGTAGGAAACGGAGGAGCAAGGGAGATGAAAAGGAGCTCCGATGGATCTGCAAGCTAGCTCTTCGAGGTGAAGCCATTCGATCTGAGTCATTCCTGATATTAATTATCCTGCACCTCTCCCAGACTCCGACTCACATGCTACAAAGAACACAACGCCTTTTAATTTTCCTACCTGTCCCTGGTACCAGTGATGATAAATCAGAGACACGGAGAAACCACACATGACTAATGAAGCAAGCTACTAATGAGGAGCAAAGATCATTCGCCAAGATGACAACATCACCTGTCACAGCCAGCAATATCCTGGAGGCTTGGGGTGGCGGGCCCCCGAGGGTAGAGCCAGGGACACTGTTTGCCAAGCCACAGGCACTTTGGGACAATTAAAAGCATCCTCCAGGTGCCTGCTATCCAGGCAGGGAAGAGTTCATTCACCTCTGCCCCCTTCAAATTAGCCTTGGAAAATTACTGATACTTTTAGCCAACCTCTTGGGCCATTAAGCCCTTAAACCTGGCTGGAGGTCCCTGTCAGCCTCTTTGGAAATCACAGGTGCTCTTGGGGCAGAGGTCCAGCCTCAACTAGCAGCAGCCTTAACTGTTCATTTACAAGTGTGTGTGTGTGTGTTGGGGGAGGGTGCACATGCACACGCATGCATGCATACGGAGGTCAGAGGTCAACCTCACGTTGTTGTTGTTGTTGTTACCCATCTTGCTTTTGCTTTTCCTCTAAGACAGCAATTCTTTTTACGTGTATTTATTTTGCCTGTGGGTAGGGGTGTAACACACAGGCCGTAGTGCCGCGACTTGTCAGTGAAGGTCAGGGGATAAGTTTTGGAATGAGTTCTCTCATTCCACCATGTGGGTCTCAGGGATCAAAGTCAAATTTCAGGCTTGGCAGCAAATGCCTTAACATGTCTTTTTTTCTTTCTTTCTTTCTTTTTTTGACTAGGCTGACTGACCCATAAGTCCTAAGGATCCACCTGTCTCTACCGCCCCATGACTGGGATAAGAAGGACACACCACCAAGCTCTGCTTTTTTACATAGGTTCTGAGGTTCAAACTCAGATCCTCAAGTACTTGACCAACAGCCCAATCTCCCCAGCTGTCTCAGGGTTTCATTGCTATGAAGAGACACCATGACCATGTCAACTCTTATAAAGGACAACATCTAATTGGGGTGGCTCGCAAACAGTTCAGAGGTTCAGTCCATTATCATTATGGCGGGACATGGCGGCAAGCAGCCAGACATGGTGCTGGAGAGGTAGCTGAGAGTCCTATATCTTACAGACAACAGGAAATCGACTGTCACACTGGGCAGTACCTTGAGCATAGGATACTTCAATGCCTACCCCCACAATGACACACGTCCTCCAACAAGGTCATACCCTACTCCGACACCTCCTAATAGTGCCACTCCCTATGAGCTTATGGGGGCCAATTACATTCAAACCACCACACCAGCCCAATTTACAGATCTTGAATAAGCTGAATCTATATTCAAATATCTGGGCCAACTAAATGTCACACCAGATCCATGAATACAGCAGTAAACAGGGAGGCAGAGGGAAGAGAAGAGCACCCCCTGAATTCTGGCCTCTTGGTTTTACTATATCAAGGCCAAGAACCAGACCACAGGCAGAGTTGAACCCAGGCTGGATTCTTTGCAAGATTGCTGTGAGGTGCCACATGAGAGTCCAGGGCCAACTGGACAATGAAGCAGAAATGCAATCCAGGTTCTCTTTGCCCAGACAAGCACTTCAGGAAGAGGAAGCAGAAGGAATGATCCTTCCTACAACTTGTCCAAAAGTAACATATGGGCTAGGAGGACACCCAAAACCAGTCACCAGTATCATGGCCCTACATTGCCCATTCCATTTGACAAAGGTCCCCTACACTGGGAGGGATCCATAAGGTTTTTCAGATCAGCAACCTACAGTCATGAATTCAGAACAGTGTAGCTTGTTTCCTTGGGTTTGATGCTAACAGGGTGCCCATTCCCAGCTCTTATCACATGTAAGTATCCACAGACCATCCACCAATGGACAAAGATTCCCACTCCCTATTAAACATGTCTAACCTGCAGCCCTCAGACTGCACATGTCCCAGGACAGCTATGAATATCACATATGTTGATGCCATCATACCACAATGCCAAAAAGCATCCCTGTGGGTCCATACGGTCCTCAGAGCTGGAAAAGAAGTAGTTAACAAGCCTGTTCCCTTTTGAATTCTAGCCAACATCTTTGCCCTTCATGAGCACAAGCTGTAGAGACATTCAACCCTATCTCCCAAGTTCAATATGAGTGCTGGGAATAACTAAATTAATCAACATTTAGATAGCTGTTCATGGGTAAAAGCTAGGGTTACAACAGTGTCCATCACTGCCATCAAAACCATCACCACATGATTACACTTGACCTCGTGGGACCAAGAGGTGCGAGGATGGAGAAAGCTCAATTGCTAAGGTGACCCTGACTGTCGTGGAAGTCTACAGAGGGGCCAGAGCTGGACCAGTGTCCATGGACAGCCTATCACCTCTCTTTCATCCAATCTTACAGGGAGGTCCAGGCAGGAAGAGATGTGGTTTGCCCAAAGACAAACAGCTGGCAGCTGAGCTAAGACATCGACCCTTGTTCTCTTGTTCCCACCCCCACCACACACACACACACACACACACACACACACACACACACACACACACACACACACATTGCTTTCTCCAAGATTCCAAAACCAGGAGGTGACAAAGTATTTCCTGACACATGGATAACCAGAACCTGCAACTTCGACCCATCTTATCAGCACAGGCTTTGCACCCACATCCATCTCTCAAATCAGAATGTTCACAAATACATTGACTTGATCCGGGGCCAGAGTGTCCAGTTCCCTTCCACTCCCATCTATCACCCTCTCTGATTCTGTCCCGATGTTGATTTTCACTTTAAAAATCTCATAAGGACAGGGCTCTTTTTATCTGATGCTAGCCTTACTTCTCCTTGGGTCTAATCAATCCATGTCTGGAAATAAACAAACCAGAGACAAATGCCACGGTCCCTTTTTGGAAAACAGGCACCTTTAAAGTGATTCATCCCTAGGCATGACACAGAGAGAAACCGAAGGACCATGAACAGACACCTCCAGCAATAATCCTGTGGATGCCTCCTCTGGGGGGACAGTAGGGACAGTCACCGTATGTTAACTTCTAAAAGACTCCACCCACCATTGTCAGAATGGAGACATGGGGCAGGGTTCAAAGTCAGGTAGTCCAAAAAGACCACAGGTCCCCGAACATAACTGTGAATATAGCTCAGCAGCCACCACTCTGAGGAGCTTGCAGTCTCCAAGACAGAGAATGAGAAGAAGGCTATGGAATAGCAGTTACATGCCTCTAGCTGCACCCAGGGTGTAAGGAGATGACACATCCCAGATCCAGATACCTGGCAACAATGTAGCCTCCTCCCACCATCTTACTTCACACCCACCTGCAAAGCATGGCGTCCTCACACCTCCTACCAGCCCCAGCCACTGCACAAAGTGGGAACCCCAGCCTCTGCTAGTAACAAGGCTCTATCTCTGCATGGACAAAGGCAAGCTCCCCTCCAGCAGCCAGGCTACACCCCCATCCCCCGCCCATCAGGGAGGCTCTAACCCGGGCTTTCAGAAGGGTACCTCTTCCACAGTAGTGAATTCTCCATCCTTTTGGAGATCTTTTTGACAGTTTCTTGGCAGCTCTGGGCATCCCTTGAGGAATGGCATGGATGCATGCATGCAACATATGTGTGATTGATTTCACTGGGAGCTGCAGCCCGCCAAGGAGGTTCAGAAGAGTGCAAAGAGGGCCTGTATGGAGAAACAGCTTCAGGAAAGGGAGAGGCAAATGGCCCAGGTGAACTGGGCACAAGACAGCCTCTTAACAGAAATGGGAGAGATGGTGTCTCTTGCTTAACGATTGCAAAGTCTAGTCTTTGATTAACCTTTGAGAGTTGAGTGAAAATCGGGAAACATGCTCGTGTGCACACATGAGCACGCACACATCAAGGACTTGGCTTCTGAGTGACTTCACATGTCCTGTGGTTGCTTGTTAAGAGTTTCAAACAGAGCTGGGCAGTGGTGATGCCCACCTTTAATCCCAGCACTCAGGAAGCAGACACAGGCAGATCTCTAGGAGTTCGAGGCTAGCCTGATCTACAGAGCAAGTTCCAGAACAGCCAAGGCTACACAGAGAAACTCTTGTCTAGGAAAAAAAAAAAAAAAGTCTCTAACAGGGCTCTGCATGGTACCTTCGAGTACAAGCAGACATAAATGGTGGTGATGAGATGGGCAAGGGGAGAAAGCACAGCTCCCGCAGAGGAAGAGGGTAGCCAAGCCCTCCAGGGGCTCTAGCTCATCTTCACAAGGGAGACCCTAAAGGTGCTGCCTGTTCTTTCTAGAAATGAAAGCAGGCCTGCTGACTTCCTGCAGTAAACTCAGAGGTCCGGACTGCAGCAGCGCTTTCCTTCTGGGTCCCCAGGAACGGGAGAGCATCCTCTTCTTTCCAGGGAGGAGACCCCGGCCCATTGCTTGCTCACAGCCCCCTTGTGGCCCGGGGGTGTCACTGCAGCCCCCTCTGATATTCTGGCCACACATCTCACACAGACCACTCTCAGCTGGGGTGGGGCAGAACATTCAGGAACCAGAGGCTTCTTGGCAACTGTCTGCAAGCCATGTCCACGCTGTGTTTGTTTTTGATGTCTTAAATTAAGACTCTGACTAAAAGTGATCCTTCTAAATCCCTCTGTGGTCCAATCCTTACAGGGAACCAGTCCAAGACCCACCTCATTAAGCCAATAACCTCAGAGCTTCTGTAACATTACCACTGCTTTATTGATCGTTCCTTCTTCTTTCACATGCAATTATGTACAATTGCTGCAAAGCTCGATAGAAGCAGTTAGCAGGAATGCTAGACACCACTGGGTTGCAAGATGCTGAGAGATTACAAAATAGGACACCAAATACCTCACACATCTTGGGTTTCCATATCCTGCTGGGGCTTAGGGGAAGTCGAGACACACAGTGAGCGAGAAAATTTCCAGTGGCCTTCTCCTGTACAAATGCAAACTAAGGACCTAGAGTCCACTCCGCACTAGCAGCCCAGCAAGGGAAAGCGTGGAGCCCACTAGGGCTGGACACTCAACCGGAAAGATCCGTCTAGAGGTTGGGCAGGAGCCGTAAGCTGAAGCCCTAGTTACCCTAAAGTATGCACGGAGGAGAGAAACTTTGGGGAGAGAGGAGGTGCTGCAGTGTGCCTGAAGGGTCTCAGGTAGACCGGGAGCCAGGAGGGGTCAAGAAGGGGGGAAATGCTTGCTGCGGGAAGTCTCGGCGGGAGGTGTGTGTTAGGGCAGGGGGGGTGCTTACCTCTTTGACTTTCTCGCGCTGAGCTCGCACTAGACTCTGGGACTCCTTACTCTCATCAGTCCTTGTCCCCAAGACTGGGTGTCGAAGGCGGCTGCGGAAAGCATTGTAGTCGAAACTGAACCGGACAGTCTCTTCTTGTGGCCTGGGGGCTGCGACACTGTTGCCCTCCTCCCGGGGCCCGGTGGGGCGGGTGCGCCGCAGCCACCCTTTCCTACGGAGGATACCTTTCCTACGGAAGATACCGACCGGGCGGCCGGGATCGTCCTCGCCCGGGGCCGGAGCCGCGGGGGCAGGGTTAGGAGGCGGCTCTTGCTCGGGCACCGGGTGGTGGCCGGCGATTTCGGCCATCACCTCCAGGCCGGGCTGCTGGGTACGCGAGGCCAAGAAGAGGCGCTTGAGGCGAGAGGAGTGGGGCAGCAGGAACAGGGCGCCGAAGCACAGGGTGATGAGGCCCGAGAGGAAGAGCAGGAAAAGGAACTTCTGCGGCAGCCGCAGCCCCCACGCCGAGGCCGGGACGAAGCCCGGCACTTTCCTCACGAGCATCGCGGCGCGGCCAGCAGCAGGGGGCTGTCAGCTCCGCCGGGGCTCCCCGGAGTCCTCAGAGTCTTCAAGGGTAAGGAACGAGAGCGCAGCGGCTGGGGTCCCCGGGCAGGGCTGCGCACCCCGAGGCCGCCGCTCTGGGACCCGCCTGAAGTTCAGGGAGTTTGGAGCGAGTCCTCCCGCGCGAGGGCGGGGGCGCGGCGGCCTCGGCGGGGCCCGGGCGAGGGGGGCTGCTCGGCTGGAGCCCGGGCCCGCCGTGCGCCGCAACCTGCCCTCCGCCTGGTCCACAGAGCCCGCGCCTTCCCGCGCCGGAGCCGTCACATGCCGTCTGTGACGCCCTAGCAGGGTGTGCAGGGACACCCGCAGGCCCCGACCCGCCCGCACTCGAAGTTTCAGCCTCTGGAGCAGTTTGCAACGGAAGCCCCCGGGGCTGCAGCGCGAGCACCGCTCCTAGAGCGCGCGCCTGGCTGGTGGCGACGGCGCGGGGCCCGGCGGTCCGTACACGTCCACAACTTTGCTCCGCCGCGCGCAGCTGCGGCTCCCGAGGCTTCGCGGGACCCGGGGGCTTCAGACGCTCGCGCGGGCAGAGGGATGCCCGGGAAGCGCGTGCGAAGCCTGCAGCTGGCCTCGATCAGCCCGGGGCTGGGCGGCTGCCGCTGCGCCCAAGAGCGCGGACTCGGACGCCGCAACTCGGGAGGGCGCGGGTCTCCCGCTGCGATCACCTGTTCCCGGCCCCGCGGCTCCACTCGCCGCGCAGCCTCCCCCGCTGCAGCTCCAGACGGGCCGCCGCCGCTCAAGCTCTCACTGCGACAGCGCCGCCGCCCCGCCCCCCGCCGGCCACGCCCTCAGGCCACGCCCACATGCGCGCCCCGCGCCCCGCCTCTCCACCCGCCGCGGCGCCGCAGTCTGGCCAATGGGGAGCCTAGCCGGGAGGAATGGGCGGGCCCTGATCTGAGCCACGCCCCTTGCTTCCAGTACTGGCGCTGCGCTCCCCCATCCTGCTGGCTCCAATGGTCCAGCTGCGCGCTGTGGCAAGGGCGGGGTGCAGAGCGAAGCGAGGTCATTGGCTGCCTCCGAGGGATCCCCGTTGGGCCACAATCACCCATTGGTTTCTGCTCAGTATTCGCTGGACTCCGAGCGACCGAGACGCCCCCTCCACCGCCCACCACCGCCTTGAGCCGCTCTGTGTTTCGGTCTCCCCCGGAAGGGCCAGGAGACCAGGTTGGTCTGGAAGGCTTTGCCCATCTTTGGGCGACCCTGTCACTTCTCAGGACCGGCCGGGGATTGTCAGGTTGCAGGCAGCCAGGGATGCTCAGAGCTCAGACCAGCCGCGGTGGTACGGCTGCTTCGCGCTGGGGGATGGGGATGGCTGGACCAAACCAGAGAGCTGTGGCCGCGGTTAGTTCTGGCTGAATCAGTATTTCCAGTGGTCCTTGCAAAGCGCCACCAAAAACGTGGGTGGGGTTAGCGAGAGATGCTAACCTGAGAAGCAAGAAGAGAGAGGGAGAGAGAGACGCGGGGACCCGTGGACATATGCACGGGTCATACATAGACATGCATGTACATGCATATTTGCGTTTTTATGCGTACAGAGGCTGCCGGGTGGGTGTGTGCTTGCATGCAAACACACACTTAATTTCAGCACGGACACCCAAGCAAATTATACCAAAGTGTACCTAGACACGTCTGTATTAGCAAACATTGACATGTGCACAGGCGTACCCATAGACACCTCCACAAGCCCACACGTACACAGGCATGTGTTGTCAGACACGTGTGACCCAGACTCAAAGCACTGTCATCCGTGGACTTGAGGCTGCACCTGCCTTTGCTGTTAAACCTCACCGGGGGCAAAACAACACTGCTGTGTGGGTTTCATGCAAAACACTTTACAGAGACAACAGCAGAGGGAGAGACAATTTAAGAGGTGTAATCGGCAAGAGGGAAAATATGTTTCCGCTGCAATTTAAAACGAAACGCGGCATTGACAAGACAGAAAATACTGCAGGGAGGCCTTTCCCCACGGAAGAGGCGGCCTGGGCAGGCTCTCACCTCATAAATCTTGCTTTTTCCCTGAGGCCTACTGCAGATGGGCCACTGAGACTTCTAACCCTGGCCAGGCCATTGCCAACACACCCACACCTGACATTTAAATACCCCTGGCATATAAATTTCTTTCTGCTGAAAATAAAAGAAAAAAAAGACTGCTGTGGGTAACAGGTGCAAATATTCTGGTTGCTGGAGATGAATAATCCCTCCCAATACACCTAGCTTAAATGTAAATTTCTACTTCAAATATTTCAGTCTCTTGTGAGTGTTGCTGGCTGGAGCCAGTTTCCTGGAGTTAGCGAGTCAATGAGATAAGCATGTGATCGACCCTTGGATACAGTAGCCCAGAGGCCTAGCTTGGCTTCCCCGACATCTCCCTGACCCAAGCTTCTCACTGGATCCCACAGGAAACTGCTGGCACGTATTTGGAGAACAAGGCAGGGACCCTTACTTTCTGCTTCTCTAACATTGTTCTGCACTGAGTGTGTGTGTTGGGGCGGGGTTCCCTGGAGGAGGTGGAAAACAAGATGTCTGCTCACTGTGATGGGACTTCACAACCAGTCCCAGGCCGTGTTCTGTGAGCCAGGGGCTAAGTAGGGCCACAGGGGCACTGGAAGTACAGAACCAGAACCCACAGAAGCTAGTCCATTTCAGACGATAGGATGTGGGTGATTCAAATACACACAAGCTGGTGGCTGACGCTCTTGCTAGTCAGCTCTCCGAGGCACACCTGCTCATCCATCCCTCCAGCCCCTGTCCACCCACACATGCTGTGGCTCATCTCCCACCGGCTGTATCTCTAACAGTGTCCTGTACTCCAGCATCTGCAAAGACCCTCTCGACAGGAACTGGAGCCTCTGTGACTCCCCTGAATCTCAACCACAATGCAGTGCCCTTGGACACGGTGTCTGAGTAAATCAGTGAATGAATGAGCAAATGCCCATTTACAGAAGAGGAACGCAAGGCCCAAGTGAGGACACAAATGAACATTTTCTAGGAAATTCTTCATTTACTCTTCAGAATAATCTTATGCGGTGAGTGTTATTAATAGCCTCATTTCACAAAAGACTTGGAGAGATGTGGGATAAGCGAATAAGTCTTTGTCTTAGTCAAAGTTCTTCAGGAAAACAGAACCAATAGAGAGGCAGATTTATTCTGAGAGGTTGGCTCACGTGAGTGTAGAGGCTGGAGCTGGAGCCCAGGTAAACCATCATGACACCTCCAGTCCGAGCCAGAGGGACTACACACAAGAAAGGGGGCCAGTAGCATAGGTAGGCCTCCTTATGAGCCCGAAGACCCCAGAAGTGGGAGCCCCAACATCCCAGAGCAGAAGATGGCTACCTCCGCTTATCCTCAGAGCCTCCCTTGGTATTTGCTGGCCCTCTAGCTCTGTGCAAGCCCACAGTGGGTTAGTGATAGCCTCTGTGTAGCTGAAATGGCCTCCCAGTCTCAGGGATGGTGTCTTTCCCGGTATCTAAGCCTCCCTCAGCCCTGCCAACTGTCACATACACATCACAACATCTCTCTCAGTTGGACTGGAAACACAGCCCAACGGCACTTCTACAAAGCTGTTCCGTTCACAAACTGGCGGGTACATATCACACAAATCTGGTTCCTGGCACTAAGATGGGCAGAGCATGGTCCCTGTTGTTACTGACTTACTCATCCAGCAAGAAACTATATTGAACACCTACTATGTGCCAAGGCCAGAAGGGCTGAGAAATTCAGCCCTGAGTAGGACACAAAGCCCTTCAAGGGGATTCTTATCAGAAAGGCAATGCAGGTAGAATGGACCCGTTAGGGAGGAACCAAGTGCCACCAACCTGGGCCACGTGCGTCCTTTCCATCCTGTCCATCTGGAATAGCAGCTCTCTCCGACGGGGGCTTCAGATGCCATCTTTTTATGTGTATGTGGTGGGGGGTATTCATGTGTGTGCAGGTTCATGTATGTGCATGCAGGTTTACATGTGTGTGTATGCAGTATGTAGTCAAAGGTCCACTGCGGTTTTTGAGACAAAGTCTCTCGGTGGGACCTGGGGTTCACTGGATCCGTTAGGGTTGATGGACAGCAAGTCCCTGACACCCACTTTTTCTGCTTCCGCGGTGCTGGGACAAGCAGCCGCCACTCCTGCCTCTTTAAATAGATGCTGAGGATCAAACTCGGGTCTCATGCGCTTTACCAAATGAGCATCTTCCTGGCACTCAGATGCCAACTTCACAGATGAAGAAATTGAGGTTGTGCAGTGTGACATGTCCAAAGCTGCACAAGGAATGATCTGCAGATTTTATTCTAAGCATAAGTCCATCTAGGGCTGCTGAGATGGCAGTGGGTAGAGGTGCTGTTGGTGACCTGATGCCCAGAGCGTGACCCCTGGGGCCCACACAAGGGTTTGTAAGCTGTCCTCTGACCGGGGCTGTGGCATGTGTTCCCAGACAACACCCACGGGGTGAAGGGGGATCTGTTAATATTTGTAACCAAGAGTGCTGAGGCACTTTCTATGGGGCAGGATCTTTGCCAAGCAAGTTGGAGAAGCCAGGTGTGGTGTCACATGCCCAGACTCCCAGCCTTTGAAAGGCTGAGACAAGAAGATTGTCACAAGTTCAAGGCCGGCCTGGGCTACAGATTAAGACTGTATCTTAAACAAACAAAATAGCATGCTAGAAAAATTAAATTATTAGATCTCGAAAGCCACCTCTGAAGGCCAGCAAGATGGCTCACAGGGCAAGAGCATCTGCTGCCAAGTCTGAGGACCTGAGTTAGAGCCACACGGTATAAGGAGAGAATTAATTCCTACAAGTTGTCCTCTGACCTCCACACATTCACAGAGGTACACACACACACACACACACACACACACACACACACACACACACACGAAATAAATAAATAAGTCACATGGTGGTGGTGGTGCGTGTCTTTAATCCAAGCCTTTGGGAGGCAGAGGCAGGCAGAGCTTTGTGAGTTCAAGACCAGTCTGATCTACAAAGCAAGTTCCAGGATAACCAGGACTGTTACACAGAGAAACCTTGTCTCAAAAGATTAAAAATAAATAAATAAGTGAATAGATAGATGTAATTTTAAAATTAAATGCACTCCTGGGCAGGTAGTTTTTAATGCACATTTTGCAGAAGTAATAGCACAGAGTGGTCAGGGATTGACCCAATGTCACACTGCTGAGAAGAGGCTAGGGAAGGATGTAAACCCCGATGGTTAGGGTCTACCGATGGTATTCAAAGTCTACCGCTTGCCATTTTGTAAGGCTGTAGCAACAGGTGCCACAGGCTGTCAGAGCAGGAAAAGACCACGGGGCCCAGCACTGCAAAGGAAAAGAGTAGAAACAGTTGGGCGTGGTGGTGCACATTTGAGTCCCAACACAGGAGGCAGAGGCAGATGAACTCTGAGAGCTTGGGGCCAGCCTGGTCTACACAGCAAATTCCAGGCCAGACACAGTGAGACTCTATCTTAAGAAGAGGAGAAGGAGGAAGAGTGATGATGATGATGGTGGTGGTGGTGGTGATGATGGTGGTGGTGGTGGTGGTGATGATGATGGTGGTGGTGGTGATGATGATGATGGTGGTGGTGGTGGTGGTGGTGATGATGATGGTGATGATGGTGATGATGATGGTGATGGTGATGATGGTGGTGGTGGTGGTGGTGGTGATGATGATGATGATGGTGGTGGTGATGATGGTGGTGGTGGTGATGATGATGATGGTGGTGGTGGTGGTGATGATGATGATGGTGATGATGATGGTGGTGATGATGATGGTGGTGGTGGTGATGATGATGATGGTGGTGGTGGTGGTGGTGATGATGATGATGATGGTGGTGATGGTGGTGATGATGATGGTGGTGGTGATGATGACGGTGGTGGTGATGGTGATGGTGGTGATGGTAGTGGTAATGGTGATGATGATGGTGATGATGGTGATGATGATGGTGGTGATAGTGATGGTGATGACAACAAGGACTGGATAGAGTGCAATGGGTTGGGGGACGTAGGCAGCCTCACTGATAAGGACAGGCAGGGAGTTGAGGAAAGAGGGTCAGATGAACTTTTTTTCCCCTCTGTAGGCTAAGGATCAGATCCAGTGCTCCGCCCATGCTCACCAAGCACTTCACTCCTCAGCTACATCCCAGCCCTCTTTTTCACTTGCAGACTTTGAAACAGGGTCTCACTAAATTATCCAGGATGACTTAGAACTCATGATCCTCCTGCCTCAGCCTCCCCAGAAGCTGGGATCACAGGCCTGTGACACCAGGCCTGGCTATATGAACATTTTTAAGGACTGACAGTGAAGGAGGTGGAGGCCTTCTGGGGTACACTACTGTAGCCCCTGCTCATGTTGCCTGGGTCTGGGAAGGGTTAGAAGGCATTTGGAAGACTTGACCTGGGCCGTGGCAGGCAGGGGCATTGGCATCCATGCCCGGGGCTCCAGCATATGTCTGAGGTGGGAGTGTGAGCAGGGGTGAGGAACTGCTGATTCTCCTGCACTGGGAAGGCTCTAGGCAGCCGCGGAATCTGAATCTCAAGTGGCCATTAGCCCCGTTTAGAGTCACAGACAGAGAGAACCAAGCTGTCTGGGAGATAACCGTCAGACAGCTCCCTAATGGCCACCAGACAGATCCGTCCCAGGCAGGAGACACTTAGACAACTGGGGGCGGGGTGACAGTGCTCTCTCCTCCCCCAGCCCACAGCCCACCCGTTATCCAGAGATCAAAGGCCCTGCAGCCGTCTCGGGCTCCTCTCAGCAGGCTGACATCAGCCAGTACCTTGCTGTGGCTGTGCCGGCAGCCGATCTCAGGGTCCCAGAACCGAAACTCTGTGAAGTTGACCTTTACTTCTTTCAACTCTGCCTTGGTCCTCAAGCCCCGCCGCAGAGCTGCTGGCAGCTACGTCTTCAGCCTGAGCGCTGGAGTCCTGGTAGTCGGGGCAGGACTTCTACAGGGGCCTGGAGACGTCATAGTCAGGGAGAGATGCACTGGCATGGCCAGGGATGCTACTCGATAGACTAGCATGCCCACAGCCCAGCCCCACCCAGCAAGGGTGAAGAGGGAGGAAACCTGGCCGAGGGCCAAGGCCCTGCAGACAGGCACATGTTTAAGTCCTGGCTTGGTCACATGCGGGCTGGTGATCCTGGGCAATTGCCAGAGCTCTCTTAGCCTTGGTTTTCTGTCCATCCAAGGTGTTGCTGCAGACCAAGCATGCTACCATACTCAATGAATGAAAAAGAGAGACAAGGGCTGGAGAGATGGCTCAGAGGTTAAGAGCACTGGCTGCTCTTCCAGAGGTCCTGAGTTCAATTCCCAGCAACTACAGGTGGCTCACAACCATCTGTAATGGGATCTGGTGCCCTCTTCTGGCCTGTAGACATACATGCAGGAGGAATACTGTATGTATAATAAATAAATAAATCTTAAAAGAAAGAAAAAGAGAGACAAAGGAAGGACATGGCTGCTCTAGGTATGGTGGAGGAGAGGTTTATTGTAGATAAAAGGGAGAAAACAGCCAGAGGCAGAGGCAGAGGCATCTGGGAAAGTCCGGAGAGAACTTGGCCAGATTGAGCTGGGCCATGTGAGGAGAGACGGGGAGGAAGAGCAAAAGGCTTGGCCAACCAAGAGGGGTGGCCTGGGCCAAGAGAGAGGCGTAACCAAAATGAGTTATACAAGTCCTGAGTTATACAAGGCCCAGACTAGCTGGGGGAAGGTAAACACAGCTGGGTCCCTGGACTGGAGTTTGGGGTTGAGGGAGGAAGATGCCAGGTGTTGTCAATGCTGAGGGTGGTGACAGCGTCCACTTTATATGTTCATAAGCACCTTAGTCAGCCATTGTTCCGAGTTTGAGACCTAACACTCAACAAGTTTCGGGACCGGGGGTGTTTGGATTAGAGACCGTCAACTGGCAAGGTTTATGAAGACAGTGAAATATCAAAACAAACAAACAAAAATGATGAAACCGAACGCTCTGCTGGGCGCAGGCCTTTCCAGTGAGGAATCCTCACCCTGCCGCTGTGCTGATGTGAGACTAACATGAGGCAGCCAGGGCCCCTGGAGCGGCAGCAGCGTGCTCCTCCTTCGGGGACAGGCTGGGCCCACCTGTTCTTGATCTGCTCCTAAGGCCAAGTCCTCCATCTGATGCAGAGGGGAAGGCGAAGGACCCTGGAGACCCAGGCACCCACACCAGTAGGACCTGGGCAAATCCCCCATCCCACCCTGCCCTGGGAAGCTGGGTTTGTTCCTCTGTGGGGTGGATGGAGACAACCTGGCTCCCCAGTACATAAGGTACCCATAGAGACTGAAGGAGAATAGTCTTGCAAATTCCCTAGTGTGGCATCTCAGTCAGTAAAATGGCTGTCATGCAAGAATAAGGACATGAGTTCAGGTCCTTAGCACCCACGTGAAAGCCTGGTGTGGCAGGGCACACCTGTAACCCTAACAATGGAGCTAGCCAAATCAATAAGCACCTGGCTCAGTGAGAGACTTTGTCTCAAAAAAAAATAAGTTGTGGAACTGGGGAGATGGCTTGGCAGTTAAGAGCTGTTGCTCTCACAAAGGACCCAGGTTCCCAGCACCCACACGGTGCTTCACAACCATCTGTAACTCCAGTTCCAGAGGATCCACTGCCCTCTTAATCTGACCTCCACAGACACCGGTCACACACATGATACATACACGTGTAGGCAAAACACACATACACATAAAAATGCAGCGGCAACCACAACAAAAAACCCAGTAAGTTACAGAGTAACCAGGGAAGCTACTGGACATGAACCTCTCCATGCACATAGACACACATGCATGCACTTGCATGAACGTGAAGACACATGCACAAAACAAAGAGCCAGTGATGCCTCATTTCCTAGTGGCAAGCAAGAGAGCCGGCCTCAAGGACGATCTGGAGCATCGAGTTGCAAGGAAGTACCATGGCCAGAGCACTCTGTCCGTGGTCCCCTGTGAGAGCCTGAATCTGTCAGCTGTCACTCTGATGTTCAGCACCTGGACTGGGTCCCTGCCTGAGTGACTACAGGCAGTCATGCCTGTTTGTGCTGAATGCTGCCCAGATTAGCCCTCCTTCCCGAAGCTTGGGGACAGCCACCAGCAGTGGGAAGTTGCAGATGTGCACGCCAAGGCCCAGAGTATGTGAGTGACTTCAGTGCTAAACCGAGCAGATGTCTCTGTCAGTACCTGAGGATCCCATCTGGAACCACTGCTCCCACAAGCACCGCTGGCCGTCAGATTCTCTGGGGTTCTGTGGCCCCTCACTTGTCTTCGTGTGAATGGGAGCAGCGGACCTGGAGCGCAGCCGACGAAGTGTGAGCTATTATTATTTATGGCGCTGGTGCTTTTCAACGGGCGTGGAAAATAAGCATCTTTGACTCTCATAAAAACGTGGTTCCAAAAGCTTTCATCAAGCCCTATAATGCTGGAAATAAAATAGTTTCCTTAAAATGCAGCCCTGCCTGCCATAATTTACCCACCTGTTCCCACTTGCTAAGATGAAGGAGACTGGGGGGGGGGGGGTTGCCCACAGATGCACACACACCAGATGTTTTCCCTTACCACTGTCCACATTGTTTTAACTCGGTGTTGTTTTGGTTTGGTTTTGGAGACCCAGTCTCACTCGGTAGACCTGGCTAGCCTTGAACTCACAGAGATCTGCCTCCCTCTCCCTCCCAAGAGCTGAAGGTTACAAGTGTGCACCAGCACACCTAGCATCCCCCCCACCCCCACCCCCACCCCCGAGCTGAGGATCGAACCCAGGGCCTTGTGCTTGCTAGGCAAGCGCTCTACCACTGAGCTAAATCCCCAATCCCATACCTTATTTTTTGAGACAGTGAGCCTGGAGCTCACCAATCCAGCTAGACGGGCTGGCCAGTGAGCCCCAGAGATCTCTATGGCCCCCACTGTGTTGGGTGTACAGCGTGACATGGTGACACCTAACTTTTATGTGTGGGCTCTGGGGATCTGACCTCAGGTCCTCATGCTTGTCTGGCAAGCACTTTACCAGGTCGGCCACCTCTCCACCCACTATCTGCTGTTGTTTTTTTAAATATCCATAAGCCAAAACCCCAGAGTCTTGAATCCTCTGCCTCTAGAGTCCAAATAAGAGGAAGAGGTGGGGGCCGAGGCAGGTGTGGCTGGGCAAAAAGCACCTGGACCAAAGAACCATGGGAAAATCACTCAAACTTAACCCTGCTGGCATGTGATTGTGTGTATCAAGCCAGATAAATAAGGCAGAGAGTCAGAAGGCCTCGCGGACTGCATTTCAGCTGAATCCTGTCTTTTACAGCAGGTTGTATGATTCTGGACAAGCCACTTCGTCTGTTTAGACCCCAGTTTCCTTGACCCTGAGATGATACAGGTGTCAGCGAGTCTATCCTAAAATGCTAATGTTCAAAGTCATAAAGAACATAGCAAGTTCTGTGCAAGAAGAAACTTTGGGTCTGAAGGTGGAGTGCCATAAGTTATGTTATTTGTTCCCAAGTCCACATGCTGCCAATTGGCTGAAAGATCTAACAGGTCCCTCGCCATCCACAGCATCCCAAATGAGACAGTCAACCAGGTTCATCCCTGCCCATAAAAGATCTTCAACATTCCACAAATATGCATTGTGCCTTGATCCTAATTCAAAACATAATTTCAAATGTGTCCTAACAGGTGTGATGGCACAAGCCTGATATCCCAGCACTCAGGAGACAGAGGCAGGGGACTATGAGTTGGAGGCCAGCCTGAGCTACAAAATGAGGCCCTACCTTTAAAATGTTTAAAAATTAAAAGGCTCTCTTTCTACATCTCCAAACCCTTGTGCAGAGCGGGACTGTCCCGCCCCCTGGTGGTTGAGTCAAGTCATGTGGGTAGTTCCAGCCAATGAGCTGCAAGCCAGAAGGCTTATCACTTCTGGGCCAGAGCATTCCATCTCTGGTGCCATGTTCTCCACAGCTGTGGCTTGTCCACGCTGCAGGTGACTGAGTGGGATTATGAGGCAGCTGCTCCATCAGCATGGGGTCATAGTGTTACTAGAGAGTAGAGTTTCTGCAGTCAGCATTGGCCGAAGTGGCCGGGAGCCTCTATAACCTCTATAAGAGATTAATTCCTGTTGCATTGGGCTGCTGTGTGTCTGAGTTTCTGGGCCACTGTGGTTTTTAACTTTTAAAACCCTTTCTCAAAAAGCAAAAATTAATTTCGATACTATGGTTTTTTTTTTTGTTTGGTTTCTGGTTTTTCGAGACAGGGTTTCTCCATGTAGTTTTGGTGCCTGTCCTGGATCTCACTCTGTAGACCAGGCTGGCCTTGAACTCACAGAGATCTCCCTGGGTCTGGGTCCCGAGTGCTTGGACTAAAGGTGTGTGCCACTGCTGCCAGACCTTGATAGTATGTTTTAAGTGCACTCCTATAACCCCAAAAGTCAGGAGGTAGAGGCAGGAGGATCAGAATTCAAAGTTATCTTCGTTACATAGTAAGTTTGAGACCAGGGATATATGAGACCTGGTCTCAATAAAACAAAACAAAATGTTATTTAACCCAGTATATCCAAAATGTTATTTTTTCAATCACTATGGGGGAAATCATTAATGAGATAGGTAACTGGCTTCATTCCTGCCAGATGCTCTGATGGGACCCTCTGACCAAGGACATCTTCGAGAAAGAAAGGGTCCATTTCATCTTACAGGTCCATCACTCAGAGAAGTCGGTACAGTAACTCAAACAAGAGCTTGAAGCAGAAACCATGGAAGAATGCTCCTTGCTGGCTCACTCTCAGGCTCATGCTTAGCTAGCTTTTCTTTTAAGACTTACTTTTATTTTATGTGTATGGGTGTTTCCCCTGTGTGTATGTCCATGCCCTGCATGCCTGTAATACCTGCAGAGGCCAGAAGAGGGTGTTGGATTCCTTCTATGTAGGTGCTGGGGATCAAAACCCAGGTCCTCTGAAGAGCAGCCAGCACTGTTAGCCACTGAGACATCTCTCCAGGCCCCTTAGGTAGCTTTCTTGAGCAGCCTGGGACTATGCCTAAGGAATGGTACCACCCACAGTGGGCTGGGCTCTCCTGCATAAATTGACAGGGAAGATAAATTGCCCAGAAGCCAAATTGATCTGGCCAATCCCTCAATAGCAACTCCTTTCTCAGGTGACTCTAGACTGTGTCAAATTGACAATCGAAGTCAACTAGGACAGTGACTTTTTTTTTTTTAAATAAACCAAGTTTCCCAATCTCGTCAAGCACATCAACATTCAGATCAGCCCCAGTTCAAGTGTCCCACAGGCTCCACAGGGCTGGGACTTCTGGACTGAACAATAATGGCTAATGACCTCAGTTAAAACATTCTGGTCTAAGATATCTGAATAAATGGGTCCTTGACCTTGTACCACTAGAAAAAGAAATCCTCTGGGTGGCGGCGGCGCTCACCTTTCATCTCAGCTCTCGGGAGGCAATGGCAGGAGAATCTCTGAGTTCAAGGCCAGCCTAGTTTACAGAGTGAGTTCCAGAACAGCCAGGGCTCCACACATAGAAACTCTGCCTCGAAAAATGAAAAAAAGAAAAAGAAAGAAAAGGAAAGAAAAAGAAATCCAGTGTCTCCTCAGACAGACAATGGTGAGAGCTCAGGTCCATTTTCCTTGCTTTTCCTTCTGATTACAACTGCTGCCATCTCCCTCACAGGCTGAGCCACTCTCTGTCTCCCCCAGTGAGACAGGAGGGGAGAGGGAGGGAGGGAAGCGGGGAGGGACTAAGAGGCCAGGTCTAAAGAAAATTGTGCCGAGCGTGGTGGTGCATGGCCGCAGTCAACGCGCTTGGAGTCAGGAGACCGTGAGTGAGTTCACAACCAGCATGAACTACATAGCAAGACCTTGTTCCAAAAGAAAAAAAATGGGAGCTGGAGAGATGGCTCAGAGGTTAAGAGCACTGGCAGCTCTTCCAGAGGTCCTGAGTTCAATTCCCAGCAACCACATGGTGGTTCACAACCATCTAAATGCCCTCTTCTGGCCTGCAGACATACATGCAGGCAGAACACTGTATACATAAAAAAGAAAAAATGTTGTTCAAAGACCAAGTTTCCATCACCTAAATACACTGGGTCAGCAAGACTGCTCAGTGAGTTAGGGTGCCCACCTGAGTTCAATTCCCATGCTCCACATGGTGGGGGGAGAGAGCTAACTCGAAAACATTATCCTCTGTCCTACACACCCTGACACAGACACAGACATACACACACACACACACACACACACACACACACACACACACACACCTGAATAAAATGTAATTTAAAAATTTTTTAAATAAATACCTCACAATCAAGACTAAGTTTCCGTGAGAGTCTGGGTGACATCATTCAAGTCCTCACAGTGTGCAAACACTGAGTCCTTTTTAATTAATTTGTCACTGTGTGCCTGCTATTATTGTGAAAATGGGGTTTCTATAGCATTTGCTGCTTAGGAAACTGGCTTCTTCAATTTACCAATACGTCAGGGGCGTTTTTCCATGAAATTAAATAGTCTTCCACCTCATCCTTCGGAACAGCCGAATAGTATTTTTAAATGGATGGACCATTGTGCCCCTTCAGCAGTGCGTACACTAAAATGGATATACCATCATTTATTTTCCTAATCCGTTACCGTTGGACATGGAGGTCATTCCCAACTGTTAATTACACTTGACAAATGGTTTATTGCACACTTAAGGCCAGGACTCTGTTCAATTCACAGGCAGGAGATGCAGCTTTTTAAGATGAGGGAGGAGGGCTTTGCCACATGAGGACTGTGCTCTCAGACTATGAGACAAATATAATTTCTTCTTTATTTAAAGAAAAATGTATTTCGTGTGTGGGGACTGTTATATGCCACAGCATGTCTGTGGTGGTCAGGGGGTATGTCTCCCTTCCACCGTGTGGGTACCAGGAATCGAACATAAGTCGTCGAGCTCAGCAGCAAGCCCCTTGACCCACTCAGCCATCTCACCAGCCCATCCCATAATGCCTTTTTAAAATTATTTTATATATGTATGTGTCTTAGGGTTTCTATTGCTGTGAAGAGACACCATGACCACAGCAACTCTTCTAAAAGAAAATATTTAATTGGGGTGGCTTAGATTTTCAGAGGTTTAGTCCATTATCATCACAGTGCGACGTGGTGGCGTGCAGACAGATGTGGTGGCATGCAGACAGAGCTGAGAGTCCTACATCTTGACTTGCAGGCAACAGGAAGTGGTCTGTCTCATTGGGTGTGGCTTATATGAGACCTCAAAGTCCGCCTCCACAGTGACACACTTCCTCCAACAAGAGCACTCCCTTTGGGAGCTATTTTCTTTCAAACCACCGTGTGTGTGTGTGTGTGTGTGTGTGTGTGTGTGTGTGTGTGTGTGTTCTGAGTGTATGTATGTGGTCTGCAGCTCTGGATAACATGTGAGTTGACAGCTCAGGACGGTTTTGGTTTTGATTTGTTTGTTTGTTTATAATTATGTACATATGTGTAGGGAGGGTGAGTGCAGGTGCCTGTTGAGACCCGAAGAGGACATCTGATCCTCTGGAGCTAGAGTTGCAGATAGTTGTGAGCTGCCTAATGTGGGTGCTGGGAACCAAACCTGGGTCCTCTGTAAGAGCTCGGCAAGCCCTCTGCACCACCAAGCCCCATCTCCAGCCCCTGGTTTGGTTTTTTTGGTTCCATGATGATTCATGATGTTTGGCGCCTTCGCGCATAGCGGTTGGCCCTTGAAAAGGGACTATTCCAGTCCTTTGCCTACGTTGGGTTTGTTTCTGAGACAAGCTGGCTTTGAATTAACCATGTAGCCCAGATTGTCCTTGATACCCTGATCCTCCAGCCTCAGCCTCCTGAGTGCTGGATTTACAAGTGTACACCACCACACCTGGGGGCTTAATGCAGTTTTTAATTACATTATTTGTCTCTTGCTGGTGAGGTGTGTTCCGTACATATGTATACGAATCCCCTGTCTGATGCGTATATTTATCTCACGCCATAGCTGTCTGCTCATCATGCCCTTGGACAGAAGCATTTTAATGTAATTCCCTGTGTCTATTTTTCTCTCACTTCTATGCTTTTTGGGTCATACCTCCCCAAATATTGCCCACACAAATGTCCTGGGGCTGCCTGTTCTTCTTCTAATCATTTTTTTTCTCCTTCAAGTACTTTCCTAGCTACAGGCCTTATGTTGGCACCTTTCATCCATTTTGAGCTGATTTTGGTGTGAGGTAGGAGTCCAATTTGATCCGGCTGCCTGTGGCTGTCTAGATTGCCCATTTGTTGAAGAGACGCTGCTCTCCCTGTGGCATGTTCTTGGCCTTGGGACTGCTAAGAAGATTAAATTAGGCTGAATGTGGGTTCTGGTAAACTAAGATAGATTGGACACACATATATCTGCTCCCTCCTGACACTCCATTCTCACCAAGACAAGGGGATATTTTTAGGAACATAAAGCCATAAGAATAATTAGCACAGAGGAAATATCATTACTGAAATTTGCAAAGTAGGGAAGAAGACCCATGAGACGCAGTGGAACCACCCAAGCCCCTGAACTGCTGACAAGGAAAGCTGGAAATAACCGGACTGTGCTGCTGAACCGGCAAAGGCCTGGTGACAAGACCACAGTGAGCCGCTGAACCAGGATAGGGTTCGCTCCCTGCCCTTGCCTGGCTTTGTGGTTCTAGGTGGATATTGTGGGTCAGGGTCTGAGGGACAGGTGTGGGAGTGGCCAGCCCTTCTGTGATCATGCAAAATCCATTCTGTACCAGTGCTGTGACAGGTCCCAGGTACAGGGGTGGAGCAGACACGGGTTCCCACAGAAGGTGACTTCTGCAGGTTCCAGAAGAAAGTCTGGCATGGCAAAGTGGAAATGAGAGGGGAATTCCAGGGCAGGTGACCTGGGGTGACCCACACGATCTGGGTCCTGACTCCAGCTATGTCACCCTGCCTGTCACTTCCTCAGCCCCTCTCTACTACCCTTTATCTGTGCAGGAAGATGAGGTCTGCTCTAGACCCTTCCCTCAGTCCTCCCTGGCTTGGAGAAGAACAAGGAGAGCTTTGGCAAGCCCAGGATCCCCACATCCTCCTCCATCGGACCACCCTCCTCCATCGGACCACCCTCCACACACACACACCCGGCAATCCACAGACCACCCCCCAGGAAGCACCATGCATGTTCCCAGACCCCTGGCTCCTGTGTAGAGACAGAAGCATGGCTTCTACCATTCCCCTCCCAACCCAAGGCATATTAGCTTTCCCAGACACCTAAAGACACTAGCTTGAGAAGGCAAAGGGTCTATGCTGTGGTATGAGTCCCTAGGCCTTGGGAGAGCAGTCAATGGGCAGGGGGGGCATGCCCATCTCATCTCAGGCAGCCGCCTCCACCAAAGGCCATGGCCACTGTGCCAGAGGACAAAAGCCAGAAAGGCCACTGTATCTGCTGTCCCACTGGAGTGAAAGGCTTCAGCAGAGGGGGCAACTCAGGGACAGGGACAGTGTCCTTTGCTGCGGAGGTTTCCAGACTTAACCAGTGAAAACAGCAGAGTCCAGCTAAGTTTTAGATTCAAGTCATCAATGGATTTTTTTAACAATAACTGCACCCCAGGCACTGTGGGCACTGTGTACAGCTCGTCTGTGATAGACCTGAAATGTCTACTTAGCTGGGGTTCTATTTTAACAGATTTATTTATTATTAGTGTGTAAGATTGGGGGCACCATGGGTATGGAGGTCAGGGGTCTATCTCTCCCTCCTCAGAAGTTTTGGGGATCCAACTCAGGCCATCAGGCTTGCCTAGCAAACACCTGGCTGAGCCACCTTCTCTCTCTCTCTCTCTCTCTCTCTCTCTCTCTCTCTCTCTCTCTCTCTCTCTCTCTCTGTTTTTCTTTCTTTTTGGAGGTGGGGCTGGGATTTGAGACAGGGTTTCTCTGTGTAGCCCTGGCTGTCCTGGAACTCCCTCTGTAGACCAGGCTGGCCTCAAAACTCACCTGCCTCTGCCTCCTGAGTGCTGAGATTAAAGGCGTGCACCACCACAGCCCAGCTCTTTCTTCTTTTTTTTTTTTTAATTAAAGAAATATATTGCTGGGTCTGGACAGATGACTCAATGGTTAAGAACACTTGTTACTCTTCCAGAGGACAGGGGTTCCATTCCCAGCACCCACACGGTAGCTCACAACCATCTGCAATTCCAGTTTTGGGGGATCTGAAGCCCTCTTTTGGCCTCTGAAGGCATCGGGCACTAATGTGGTTCCCAGACCTCCTCCTCCTCCTCCTTCTTCTTTTAAGATTTTTGTTTTGTTTTGTTTTGTTTTTGTTTTTCAGGTTTTCTCTACATAGCCCTGGCTGTTCCAGATCTCACTCTATAGACCAGGCTGGCCTCAAACTCACAGAGATCCGCCTGCCTCTGCCTCCGGAGTGCTGGGATCAAAGGCGTGCGCCGCCACCGCCCGTTTTATTTTTTAAATTGTGTGTAGCCATATTGTCTGTAAGTAGGTCTGTGCACACACAGGTGTCCCTCGGGGTCTAGGAGGGGTCCTCGATCCCCTGGAGCTGGCATTACAGGAGGTTGTGAGCGGCCAGACATGGGTGCTAGGAACTAAACTCCTGTCCTGCACCTCACTAGCCCCTCCCAATGGTGCCACTCTGGGTGCCAGCCCTTCCAAACACCGACCTTGGGAGACAGTCAATACTGAAACTGTAGCAGGGCCTAAACCATGTCTGTACCTCACTTCAGGGCCACCTCACTTTTAGTCTCTCTGGTGGGAAGGCACAGTGGGGAGCTGCCCAGACGCCAAGCTCTGGGACCTCCACAGTCCTGGCACATCTTTCGGATCCTAGCTCTGCTTCTTGCTGCTACAGGACCTTTGCACATGCTGTTCCCTCTGCCTGCATTTCTCTTTCCTCCTTTTTCTCTCTTCCTTTATATCCCAGCCCAGGTGTCTTCTCTGACATTCCTATTATTTTACACATCCATTCAGAATTAGGAAAGTGGGACCCAGAGAGGGTAAACAATTTGTCCAAGATCACACAGCCAGTATTCAGAACAACTGGGAAGACCTGCCCCCTGTTGGCAGCATCATCCCCTGGGCCAAGGGACTGTACATAAAGGAGAAGGTGAGGTGGCCCAGACATTCACTGTTCTCTGCTTCACAACAGCAGACACAATGTGACCGGCTGCCTCAGGCTCCCAACACCACCTCTTCCCATCATGACAGACTCTACCCCGGAAGTACAAGCCCAAAGCAACTCCTGACGTTGCTTTTGTTGGCATTTTATCAACAACAGGGAAAGCAGCTAAGACACCGACTAACACGGTCATGAATTACACAGAGGCAGGTTCACCAGCGGCAAAGGCCGGGAGAAAACCAACAGAGCTGCACCAGAAGATCCTGGCAAGCCTCCGAACCCCAAGAGTGCCAGGAGTGAGGGGTCAAGGTCTCCAGGCAAGGCTGGGTGTTGAGCTCCCTACTGCTCTTTCCATGCCCCCTTTTTCCTGCGGTATAGGGGACTGAACTAAGGTGTTGTGTGCTTAGCAAAAACACTACCTCGAGCTGTAGTCCCAACATCCTTTTTACTGTCTATCTGTCTCTTGTTTTATTTATTTGGTTGGTTGGCTTCTTATGTGCATTTGTGTTTTGCCTGCATGTATGTCTGTGTGAAGGTGTTGGACTCTCTGAAACTGGAGTTATTGGCAGTTGTGAGCTGCCATGTGGTTGCTGGGAATCGATCCTGGGTCCTCTGGAAGAGCGGTCAGTGCTCTTAACCTCTAAGCCGTCTCTCTAGCCCCCCTATTTGTTTGTTTTTATGGTGCTGGGTATTGAACTCAGGACCTCAGGCATCTTAGACAAGCTCTCTATCACTGAGCTCGCTCTCCAGCCCCTACTTTTTATTCTGAGACAGGCTTCCCATTGAAGTTCAGCAAGAACTTGTAATCCTCCTGCCTCAGCTTCCCAAGCAGCTGGGATCACAGGCCTGCACCTCCACACCAGGCTGGGAGGTTTGCCTTGGGAAAGAAACAGTTCTCAACACTAGCTGCCAGAGTACATGTTGTTTGTGTTCAGGCTGCACCTTCAGTCAGGGGGCCCCTGAGAGCATCACCTACTCGGGACCTTGAGTTTCCCGTCTCTCACTGGGGAGTTTTGGATGTGCCTTCTCTATATCCCTTTCAGCTAATGACTTAGGACTCCACCCTGTAAGGTTATGGGAGAACAAGACTCCTGCCGGGAGAATGTGGGGGAGTGGGGACAGCAAGAATAACGTGATTTTCACCTCTGAAACACAAAAGGACAATCCGGGAAAGGCTGAAGCTTGGAAAGAGAGGGGCCGGTGAGATGGCTCAATGGTTAAAGACACTCAAAACCCTCACAAGCGGGATTTGATCCCTGGAACCTATGCAGGGAGAGAAGCCAAGAGCCAACTCCACAAAACTGTCCTATGAATTCCACATGCATGCCGTGGCACATGCACCCACATAGATACATCATACATACACACACACACACACACACACACACACACACACACACACACACTCATGTACACACACACAAATAAATTATATTATTTAAAGAAATAATTAAGGTCATGACTCTGGGTTTTGCTCTAGAAAGAACAGAAAAATTAGGGATTGAGGATGAGGTGTGTGGGGCGGCTGGATGGACAGATGGAAGGAAGGTTGGCTGGGTAGTTAGATGGGCAGGTGAGCAGAAAGGCAGACAGGAAAGAATATCGAGTTTCCAGAGAGCATTGGGTGGAGAGAGTGAGGAAGAAGTTGAGGGGTGAGCTCCTGGGAAAAGTGGGTCCGGGGCTGGGCAAGGCTGGGAGGTAAGCCAGGGAGCAGTGGGGGTGGGGTGGGAGCCCCACTGGTAGGGGGAGGGATGGAGAAGGGCTGTGCTTAGCAGAGGGAGGGAACAGAACTGGAGTGAATGGCTTGCTAGGTCTCCCTGGCTATGCTGATTGGTGTCTCCTCCACACCCTGCTCCCCTTCAGAGACGCCCCCCGCAAACCCCCCCCCCCCCCCAGAATGTCAGAGCTATATGCTGTTGCACCTCTGGTCACAAATAAGATGGTTTCATGTAGTTACTGGAATAATCCTAAAAGGAAGTCAGACCAGCTTGAGGCCGCAGCGAGTCACATTTTGAGAGAGATGCTCCCTTTGGGATTCTGCTTCAGTATTTCTAAAACTCACACTGGCAAAAGAACATTCCATTGCTGCTATCATGTCTAACACTCCCTGACGAGCATGAATCTCTCTGCTAAAGAAAGCAGACTCTAGGCTGATCCTTTGACAGGCAGGCGGTGTGGTACAACAGTTTGTGTTCCTGGGGGTTAATTTTATGTTTCTGCCTGTGTGTGACCCAACGAGGATGCTGTAGCTACAAGTGTTTCATTCTAAACAGCCATGTTTATTTCAAATGGTGGCGCACGCCTCTAATCCCAGCACTCGGGAGCCAGAGGCAGGCAGATCACTGAGTTTGAGGCCAGCCTGGTCTACACAGTGAATTCCAGGACAGCCAGGGCTACACAGAGAAACCCTGCTCAGAAAAAAAAAAAGAAAGAAAGAAAGAAAGGAAGGGAGAGAGAGAGAGAGAGAGAGAGAGAGAGAGAGAGAGAGAGAGAGAAGGAAGGAAGGAAGGAAGGAAAGAAAGAAAGAAGAAAGAAAAGAAGCAACAACAACAACAATTAGATCAAACGGCACAGGTGAAGAGCTTTGCCCACCCGTGCTAGATTGGTTTTCTGAGACAGGGCTTCTCTGTGTGGGGCAACTGCCAAGGCACCAGCTGCCTGGGCACTGTGCCCCACGGCCATTCACTTACTCCGCTGGCACACTCAGTGTCCCCTGAAGGATATGGGTGCTGGAGAGATCGCAATAAATAAGACAACCTTGAGGATTTTTTAAATCAAAGAACTTAAAAATAATTGTGTCTGACTTCCCTTCTAGAATGAAGGAGTTGGACTGAAGAAATGAAATGAAAATATACCTGTGTGTATAATGAAGAAGAAGTTAGGCAAGTATTTCAGAGTATTAAAACTTTGGCCGGATGCGGAGGTCCTCCAAACCCTCACCTTCCCGGGCTAAGGCGAGTGGATCAGGAGTTCAAGGGCACGTGGGAGGGATTGTTTTTTTTTTTAAGTGGTGGTGGGGACATTTTAGGTCAGGTCAGCAAAGTTCTCTCTGAGGAGTGGCGTTTGTCCAGAGACCAGAAGGAAGAGAGGGGAGGAAAGGACAGCCACTGTTAGGGTGAGCCTGAGATGCCAACAGGTTTGATAGGTTTGAGGGACACGAAGAACAGAGGAGCTGGAACTGGGGAACCCCTCGGGCGACAGCAGTGTTGGGCTCAGGCCCCAGGCTGAGAATATGCCCAGAGCCAACAGAAGTAGCCTTCCTCTGTCTGGACCCAGCAACCACTGAGTGTCTGAGCCCGCCAGGGCCTGCCCCCACTGCTTCCTGTAAACACGAATATTCACCTTGGCTACCGATTGTCCCCTGGATCTATTAATAGACCTCTGAGGGGTTTTGCCTTTCCTAAGGAAAAACTTCTAGAGTGTTCCTCCCCGGTCCTCCTGCCTTGCACAAAGCTCCCGCTGTGGAAACCACACTTCCGTTCTGGCCTCTTGACCTGGCCATGCGTTTGTCCACATTGATGGGTGTGCAGGGAACATGGCAGGTTCAGGTCCTTCCCTCGTGGCATGGTGAGAGACAGGTCCGGAAGAGCCTGACTCACGGTCCACAGCACACAGCTCCAGGCCTCCAGAGTGAACCCGGATTCTCTGGAGAAGCAGAACAAGGTTGAACAATAGAGACAGCTGCAGAGGGTGTTGACCCATGGAACTCAGCCTATGCACGCAGTCATGAGATCTGAGAAACCCCACTGTCTGCATCTACAGGCTATAGACCTGGTGACCAGCTGCCATTCCTGGGGTTAGCCAGTCCCATCCCAAAGGCTGGAGTACCGGGGCTCTGGTGTTACAGGACAGAAGATGGTTGTCCCAGCACAGCACAGATATCATCCTCTGTGCCTGTCAGCTCTTTCAGGGTCTTGGGGATGGACGGAGGCCACCTACCTGGTGGCCCACCTGCAGACCCAAATGTTCACCTCACCTGGACATAACATCAGAGACACACACACCCAGTAACAATGGGCTCAATGGCTGTCTGGGTAGGCTTAGCCTAGTCACGTGACATAAAATGAGCCAAGATGCTGGGCAAGCATCCTCCCCAGTGTTCCTCACTCCAGCCCCTGAGAGATCTCTGGTTCATTAGAGAAGCTGTAAGTTCTCTTTCCTTCTTCAGCCAACAGCACATGGCGGGGCCTTGTCGCAGAGACTGGGACATATCTGGCTCTCCACTCTCTGTTGAAACTAGAGCCATGCTGAGAAGAGTGGCCATGGACACCCACAGCTTGGCCTCTGTGGCGAGGATGGTGACTATGGATGCCTCACCATTGGTGCTCCCAATGAGCTCCAGCTACACAAGGCAGAATCTGAAGTGGGGGTCAGATGCGGGACCCCTACACTCAATCTCTGGGGCTGTAAAAGGCGGGGACCAGGTGGGGGCAAGGGTGAGCTGCTGTACCGGTCCCGTGCCAATCTTGGCAGACTCTAGGGGGTGCTAAAGAGCTAGAGCTGCCCTGGGTTAGTTGGGGGTGGGTGAGTTTTTCATTCCCACCCCAACGTTCACTGATGACTCATTAGACACAGGGAACCCCGGACAGGCCACCTGCCAACAGCCCCAGACCTGGAGAACCAAGTCCCTTCCTTGATGGAAGGGGGACGGGCATGCCGAGTCTGACATCCACCATGAGGAGCTTGGGAGACCTCCGGGAGGAAGGGATGCTGCGTGGTGAGGATGCAGAGGTGGGCACGAAGAGGAGGGCATTCACCAGAAGACCAAAGCCCACGTGAGGCGTGGCAGAGGCCGTACGTCTGACAGGAAAGCCGGGTGGGTCTATTTAAGATGAAGAAACAGGGGGTGATGTAGCTCAGCAATAGAATACTTGCTTAGCCCAGACAAGGCCCTGGGCACAGTCTCTAGTACCACAAAAAGGGGACAAGGGAAGAGGAAGGAGGAGGAGGAAGAAAAAGAAAATAAAATGAGAGAAGAAGAAAGGAGGGAGGGAGGGAGGGAGGGAGGGAGGGAGGGAAGGAAGGAAGGAAGGAAGGAAGGAAGGAAGGAAGGAAGGAAGGCAGGAAGGAAGGAAGGAAGGAAGGAAGGAAGAAGGGAGGGAGGGAGGAAAGGAAGGAAGGCAGGCAGGAAGGAAGGAAAGAAGGCAGGCTGGGGAGACAGCTCAGTGGATAAACACACTTGCTATGAAAGTCCAGCCACCTGAGTTTGATCTCCAGAACCCACGTAAAAAGCAACAGACAGTGGTGCACATCTGTAATCCCAACGCTCCTACAGCAACGTGGGAGGAAGAAATGGAAAAATTAATAGAAGCTCACAGGCCAGCTAGCCTGGTGCATACAACATAGAAACAAGAGACTGCCCCAGTGAGGGGGAAGAAAACTCGCCTTATGTACATGGTTTGGCAGGCACACACACACACACACACACACACACACACACACACACACCACACACCACATACATACACACACATACACTATACACACACACACACCACACACCACATACATACACACACATACACTATACACACACACACACCACACACCACATACATACACACACATACACTATACATACACACACACACACATGCATACACTACACACATACACACACACCACACACACGTATACCACACACACCACATACATACACACCACATACACACACACACACACACCACACATACATACCATACACACATACTACATGCACACATCACAACACACACACAAATACATTGTGCAAACACACACGCACCCCATACACGGGAATTAGGGATCTAGGCCCTGGGTTCCATGCCCAGCACAAGAACATTGCTAAGCAGCCCAGTTGGGGCAGTGGGAGCTCAAACAGCTGAGGCCAGATACTCATCCCAGAGCTCCCTGTGGGAGGGTTGGTCCCCTCCCCCTCCCCTTTCAGAAGTCTGGAGTAAGGGACAGAGATTCCTCGGTGTGGTGATATCTTGTTTGTGCTCTAACAAATAAAGCTTGCCTGGAGAGCAGAGTTCGGAGGTAGCCACTAGTTAACCACAGAGGCCAGACCGTGGTGGCGCACACCTTTAATCCCAGCACTAGGGAGGTAGAGACAGGAAGTGATATGGCTGGGCAGAAACAGGAACTTAAGGCCAGAGACAGGAGCTCACCCCTTTCAGGCGAGGAGTTGGCGAGGTAAGAGGTGGCCATGGCTTGCTCCTTTGTCTCTCTGATCTTTCTGCATGTACCCCGATATCTAACTCTGGGTTTTTATTAAGACCAATTAGGATTCCTGCTGTACCTTGGAGGTGTGAAACTGAAGATTTCCTCCCAGCCAACCCCAGGGGAGGGGCATCAGGAAAAACACATGAGGAGCTGGAGGGATGGCGTGACACTTAAGAGCACTTCTTACAGAGGACCCGGGTTTGAGTCCCAGCTCACAACCATCCATAACTCCAGGGCACCAGGCACACACATGGTGCACAGACACACACACAGGCAGAACACTCACACACATAAAATAAAGAAAAAGAAGTTTCCCTCCTGCAACTGTTGGCTGGTATGGCAGACAGTCCCATCCCCGGGGCAGCCTAAGAACAGTGTGTTTGTGTGTGTGTGTGTGTGTGTTGTGATGTGTAAGTGTTAGAGTGGAAGGGCCAGCCAGGGACAGCCCGCCTGCCCACCCGCCCCAGGCCTGACTTGCGCTGAGGGTCAGCAGGGGTCACGGAAAGGAGCTGAGCTCATGCAGACTTCTGACACTCACCCAGGAGGGCTCCTGTCACCCAGGCAATCTAGGGACACGCAGGAGCCACAGGCTGGTAACTGCAGGCAGGAGGGGGAGGGGGAAGCAGCTAAGGAGTAACACATATGAGAACCTGTGGGCGCCGGGATTCCACAGTGCCCCAGAGAGTACACACATGCTCTGCAGTGAGCAAGCATGTTGACCCTTGCCACAGCTGGGGTCCGGGCAGCTGGAGAGATGGGCTCAGTCCCTGCCCTTGAGCTCTACCCCAGCTGGTGCATGGTGGGAAGGGAGGGATGAGGCATCTACACTCTGAGCCTGGGAGGCGCTATGTTAAGTGAGAGAAGCACCACAGAGTGGTGATTGCATTTCCTTGACAAGCCGGGATTGATGAGCACACACCAGCCAGAAAGCAGGGAGGGCAGTGGTGGCTACTGTAGTGAGTGGCGGAGGTGGGGATGCTATGGGGGTTCCTGGTGCCTGTGCTGGGGCGACAGAAGGTCTCACACACACGAAGGGGGTACCAGGAGGAAATGAGAAAGAAAAAGGACCAGGAGCGATACCTGAAGTTATCACTGTGAATTGCCCCCACGGTAATGGGAGACACCAAACCACAGAGAAAAGGCGAGAGAAAGACAAACAGAACAAAAGCTGTGCCTGTGCACACTGATTGCAAACTACAGAAAACCAAAGGTGAAGGAAACCATCCCCAAAGAAGCCCAAGAAAAGGGGCAGAGGTCACCTTATCGCACTTCTCAAAAACTACGCCAAGGGCTATTTAAAGTGTGCGAAGGAAAGGACCCACCACCCTAGAAGTCTGCACCCCAGAAAATGGCCCTTAAAAGTGAAGGGAGGGGCTGAGGAGAAGAGGTGGGGAAACTGCTTGCTGCGCGAAGGTGAGGACCAAAGTTTGAATCCCCAGGACCCGCGCAAAGCCAGGCACGCGAGTACGCCTCCGCAACCCCAGCGTTCCTACGGTGAGGATGAGGCGGGAGGTGGAGACAGGAGAAGCCATCAGAGCTCGCAGGTCAGCTAGCCTGGGGTACACAGTGGTGAAGGACAAAAAGAAACCGCCTCAAACAAGGTCAGGGGAAGACTGACATCCACGGCTGACCTTTGACCTCCACACTCACATCCCTTCAGCTGTGCAGTCACACTCACACACACAAACATGGGTGTGCCACACTCACACACACCATATAGGCGTGTACACACACGAAGTGAAGAAACCAGGATTTGTGCAAAAGATAAAAACGGGTGGAATTTCTTGCCTGTAAACCTGCCCTTGCAAGAAGGCTGAGGGAAGCTGCTGAGGGGAGAGCCGGAATGGGCTAGACGCGGGCATCAGCCTAAAGACCGGAAGAGCTGGGCGCATGCAAGTGCGTGAACGGAAGCTCCTTTGTCTAGCCAGGCCCTGCAAGCCGGCTTGCATGCTCAGCCTCTGGAGACTGGCGTGGGGCTGCGGAGATGGCTCAGGCCATTAAGAGCACTTGCTCTAGCAGAGAACCTGGGTTCAGGTCCCAGCACCCACAGGGCAGCTCACAACCATCTGTAACTCCAGTTCCAAGAGACCTACACACTCTTCCGGCCGCCTCCCGCACCAGGCACACACACGGTAGGCACACACACATACACGCAGAAAAAACACTCAGACATAAAACAAATCTAAAAAATAAAATTAGGCCAGGCGGTGGTGGCGCACACCTTTAGACCCAGCACTCAGTGGGCAGAGCCAGGCGGATCTCTGTGAGTTTGAGGCCAGCCTGGGCTACAGAGTGAGATCCAGGACGGAGCTACACAAAGAAACCTTGTCTTGGGAGGAAAAGAAACTAAAATAAAAAAGAATGAGACTGTTGCGGGTGGGGCAGAGTGATGGCTCAGTGGTTAGAGGTGGCTGCTTCTCTTCCAGAGGACCCAGTTCAGTTCCCAGCACCAGTGTCAGGGCCTTCACAACTGCCTGTCACTCCTGCTCCAGGGGATCGGACGCCCTCTTCTGGCCTCCGCAGGTACACACACACACACACACACACACACACACACACACACACACACGTGTGGCATGTACACATATAAACACACATACAACACACAAATAAAAGCAATTGTTTTTTAAAGTAAAATAGAGGGGATAAGTACCCAGAATCAATCCATGCACCCCAAATACTGAAGCCAGGAGACCAAGGAAGGCCCCAGCCCAAATCGGTGTCTGAGGAAAGAATGAGGGGGCCCTCCCCCTGGACAGAGCAGCAAACTAAGACCCATAGGATTGACAGCCCTGAGCCTAGGGCCACCCAGCAAGGCAAAGCGGAGACCTGGCCTAGAACCCAGAGCCCAGCTCTATGGCTCAGGCTTGTGGTAAGCCAGCTGGATCTTGCTGAGCGCCTCCACCCAGCTGTGCACATCTGTCAGCCTCTGTCGGATGAGACAATGGCCAGGAGCAGGGCCAAGGACTTAAAACATCCAGGCAGAACAGTGCAGGATCCTCCGAGGGGTGGAGCCGGCAGCCACATGCTGGGGCTGAGCCGGGGCCAGCCGGGCTGCCCCTCTGCTGGCTCTGAGCACTGCATTCCTGAGGTCACACCTCACTGCTGCTGTTACCCCAGTATTCCTGGCTAGGAGGGGGGAGGCTGTCTGGGGGAATGGCCCCCGCTGGAGGATTACCTCAGCAAGTCCTAACTCCTCTCGGGGCCTCCTTCTGGATAAACCGGTTCCTCCCAGTTCTGCTGGCCCCGCCCTTTATGTCTGATCCTAGAGTACAGCCCGTGGTTGTCAATACACTCCAATCTGAGGGAGGAGACAGATGCTTGGAATCCTCAGTACCTGGAGGGAGCTGAGGGCTTGGACACTGGAGCTCTGAATATGTAGGAGGAAGTATCACAACCCCTGGGAAGCTCCAATGAGAGGGAGATGGTTAAGGGACTGCCAGTCTGATGGAGGAGACCTTTGCCACCACCTGGAGGCTCTGTGAGCATGCCCAGTTGTGGACTGAGTAGGTCTCAGAGCTCAGCACAGTGGCCCCTAGCTTACCACAGTCGGTCCTCGACCTCAACCGTGGGCGGTAGCCAACCTCAGCACAACACTGCCACACCCTGAGGCCACAGGAAACTCATATTCCTGACACACCCTTGCTTCTGGTGAGAAACTGGCATGCTGTGGCTGCCTCTGTCTCCATAACGGTTCCCTCTTGTCCCGGGACCCGTGCCAAGCAGGCCCACAGTGGTTGGCACTGGGCAGGTCCTGCCTCCCTCAGCTGGGCCCTGAAGAACTGCAGTTGGCCCAAAGTTCAAGTGCCTGCTCCAGAAGCCTGGCTGGCAATGCCCAACAGCACAACATTGTCCTGTTGTCACCAAAAGCCTGTTAGTGACAAAGACCCAGAACCCTTCCCCAATCCACAAAAACAGGTCCATGCCAGTGACAGGTCCGGGAAGTTCATGGTCAAGATTAAACTGAGACAACACTGTTAAAATGATGACACCGTGTTGAGACGAGGTGGAATGTAGCTGCCTTTCTGGGTTTGTTTCAGTGGGAAAGTCTTTTTTCCTGCCTAGCATCCAGGCCCCTTTCTTATCTGGGGCAGGAGGTGCATCTGTCTTAAGTGAAAAGCCGACATTGGTCCCAGCCGGTAAGAAGCAGGCTTATCTCCACCTCCAACACTCACGCACGTGCCCTCATGTCAGGGAACACGCCAGTGCCACAGGGTGGCACACGCAGGTGCCACAGGCCAAGGTTGGGATGATTTGTTCATGGGTGGTAGCCATGCCAAGATGCCCTTACACAACAGAAGCCAGTTTCCCATAAGGCACCTTGTCCACACTGGGAGCCACAACCTTTTCTGACGTCCACCTTCCTCTTGAGCCAGCTTTTCCAGTAGTCTCCATGAGCAAGTTGGTGTCTCTCCAGTAAGTTCTGTTGTTTTCCACCAAGAAAGTAGTCTGGAAGTCGGGGAAATAGAGGAAGCTAAGATCTGGTCTAGTTGGGACAGAAGGGAAAGTCCACTGCACATCCAAGGACATGAATCTCATGGCCTGAAGGGTGTAGTGGGTGATGAAAGAGCTAATTAAATTACACTTAATCTATTAATTAAACGGTGGCCTGTAGCCATCTGGGAGGGAAAAGGTACCTTGGAGGGCAGAGGACCTGAGTCCGCACAGCCTGTGGAGAGCAGGAGGATTTTGACGCTGCTTCTGTGACACCAGGGGGGTGGGGGGAGAACTCACCCTCAAATCCATAGCTCCAGTCTGTGCCTGGGGCTGAGAAACGCTTTATATAACTGGGCTAAAAATTCTCTGTCTTTTTCTGCCGCCAGAGAGGTTTGTGGAAAACCAGTGCAGAGTCAGATCCCTCGCGGGGACAAATTCCAAAGGCGGCTGAGCTCACAGCTTCTTCCTCTGCCAGCTGTACACAGGCAGACAGCCCGGGCGGCCCTGGGTCTTCCTCCCCTCATTTTGTGGCCCGGTGATGTGCGTGCGGGGTACATTTTGCTGAAAGTAACAGAAACCGTGAGGCCCAGAGGGCGGTGGGCTCCTGACACCCTCCAGTTCTGCTGGGAGTTTTCGCTCTGTCGTTTCTGCCGCTCTCCAGCCAGGATGGTTTCAATCAAGTCAGCTGCTCTTGGTTTATAAGGACCAACTGCGTGCATCCTACCCCATTCAGGGGGTGTCCTACCTACAGCAGGAACTAAGCGATGGCGGGCATATTCACACCGGGCGCAGCAGGCTTCCTGAGGGAAGCATGGACCAGCAACTGCTTCTGTGCCCAGGAGAGAGGGGCCGGGGGACCCTGTGCTGACCGAGCAGCCAGGTTCTTCCAGCAGGATCTGTCCCGGAGCCGTGGTGTGAGCTGCTCCCCACCCCCACCTCCAAGGGCTAAAGGCGCGGAACACACCAAGGCTCTTCAAGGAATGAGATGAGCTGGAGGGACAGGAGTGATGCTGTCACAGCTGCTTGGGGGGCTCTCCCCCATCCGCAGCTTCCCGATTCTCTCGGAGCTTCAGGCTCTGTGCTTCAGGCTGGTGCAACTGACCACTTACAGGGACATCATCTCCGCATGAACGTCAGCCCATGCCCCTGGCCCTGGCCACACACCCTGCTCTACCCCATGTGCTGTGTAGATATTAGCTCGGCTTCTCCACGCAGGAGCCCTGTGAGGTGGAGTCCATCGTTACCCTCACCCATAGGGGAGGAAAGGGAGGTGACAGGGTGACAGAGCTTAAGGGAACTTACCACAGCCACCCTGCTCTGGAGCCCGGGTATAAGCCACCCCGGGCCCCAAGTCTGAGCATTGGGGCCCGGGTGTTCCGCCCCTCCTCCATCTGAAATGCTGCTTCCTTCTCTGTCATCCTCACCCACACCTCCTGCAATCCCTCCCCGATTGTCTACCTACGGCTCGGCCTTCAGGTCTCTGTGTCGTTATCCCTGTGCGAACTCCGGCCAGGGCAGCTACCTCCCCTCTGGGTGCAGTGACTCTGCCTCCCACACCGTCTGTATAAACAGCTGTCTTCTAGTCTGTTCTCTCTGTAACCATCTCTTCTAGTCTGCAAACTTGGTGTCCCTGGACGACAGGAGATGGGCCCCATACCACATGCCCACTCCCCTAGCCGGGGGCTTGGCACCTGGTAAAGAATAGCTGGTGCCCGGTCCAGGGCCTCCCCGGTCCCCCGTCAGGGCTGTGCCCTGGTGGCCCCCATCTGCTACAGAGGCTCTGGGCAAGCTTGCAAGCAGGTCCTGGCGGCCCCTCCACACCACACTTCTCCAGCTGCGTCTACTTCACAGGCTCGGCACGGATCTCCTCACCTCCGCTCCCAGCCTCCTTCCTGTTTTACTCTTTTATTAAGATTCTAATTAAATAATTCTAATTAAGTGTAATGAGCTGAATCGACAAACTGATAGCGATAAAGCAGCACTCGGGATGTGCTCTGTCCTGATCTCTGGCAATGGCAGTGTAGGGGGGGGGCTGCTGCTGGGGGGTGACTCGGTGCCTGGATCTGACCACCACCCTCACAAGGACATCATGGCTGGACACTAGCCCAGCTGAGAACTCTCGTCCAGCCTCCCTCCCATTATCTGCTATAGGCAGAAGTCTCCCAGGGACGATGAACACTGGCCTGTCCCCACTCAGGCCCCTGATACCTGTGTCTGAGGGAACCACACAGCCTTCTCCACACCACACCACCCAGAGCTGGGCTCTGCTGACCATGCAGACATCTGAGGAGGAAAGCCTAGACCTGTCTGTCTCCCAGCCTGGGGTAACCTTTCTGTGTCCCTCCCAATCAGGATGCCTTCTCGGGTTTTAAGGCAGGTGGACGGGAATGAGGAAGACGTCACAACAGAGAGAACATCACGTAGTTACATGCGGCCTCCCCCTTGGACTAACCCTTTCCTGCTGTGACCCCAGCAATCACTCCATCTCTCTGAGCTCTAAAGACAGCTGCCCTTGACCTAATGCCCCCTATCAGCCATCAGGTTTGAGATCCAGCATCTCAGACTGCCTGCCCCTTTTCCACTGAGTGGCTCAGGCCAAGTGTCTTGATCTCTCTGGGCCTCGGCTTCCTCTGTGAGACAGAAACAGTACCCACTTCAGAGGATGGGCCTGAAGGCTGGATGATTCATCTCCACACTTAAGTATGAGGTGAGTTCCCATTCTACAGGTGAGAACACTGAGCCACTGTTTGGCTAAGGTTATGCAAACAAGGACCAGGAGTAGGATATGAACCCAGAACCCTTTGGCTCCTAACTGGTTTTGCCACAATGCTAAGGTCCTGGCTTTCCTGGGGACCACCAAGTTCAGAAGTCTGACTGGCTTAGGATTGCAGAACCCAAACATTCCAGTCCTTCCCTAAGAGGGAAGTGAGGGTCCTGCTCCAATCTGGGAACGGGGTGGGGGGATGGTGGCAGTCTCTGGTTTTAAGACTTGGCACCTGGGGACCATGGTCTGGGCCTCACTGCTCCAGGCCTCAGACTCCCAGGGGGTTAACCCTCCAGCCCTCCCAGGAGCCACCTACTGCAGCCCACAGAAGACATGAGGGCTGTGGTCGGCATGGTGGTGCATCAGGCCTCTACTAGCACCCAGGAGGCAGAAAGAAGCAGACGGTTCTCTGTGAGTTCCAGGCCAGCCAAGGTCTACAGAGACTCTGTCTCAAAAGAACAAAAAGGAAAGACAGAAGACACAACGGGTCTTCTTTGGGTCCCCACCCCCAGGGAAGTGTCTGACTGCAGCCTGGTCCCTGCACTTTTCCCGGCCTGATGTGGCCCCCTGTGTCTCGGGGGCTGGACACCTGCACACATTCTCCTGCCATCCCTTGCCCGAAGCTTCCATGGGCTTCTACCAATTCTGCAATGTGAAGACCGCAAGGTGTCTAGCTGGCAGCCGTTCTCTGCTCCAGCCTTGTCAGTCTGAACCCTGAGGGGACACACACACACCCGACCCCCCCATAACTTCCTAAGCAAATTCTTTATGTATCTTCCACCTGAACCACCCAGAGGGAATGTCTTCCAGGCCAGACAACCAACTGGCTTTCCCTATGGGCACAGTTTTGGAGGGCGGGTGGACAGAATGCACACCTGGATCCAGCATCCAGCAGAAGTTCACAGGGCACGGTTGACTTCAACTCTGATATTCTGGGTGGTTCTTACCCTGGTCTCCCCAAGACTGTCATATGCCATCTACAAAGTAGACAACAGGGACAGCCACGAAACAGGGTGTTCTGGCACAGCTGAGAGACTAACTCAGGCTCATTCCGTGGCTCCCCACAAATCCTTACACCAGACTACCAATCCCCATCCTCCAGATGAGGAAAGAGATACAGGCTATTTGAGTCATGTGTGCAATGACCTAGTGACAGATTTGGGGTTCAAAGCACCCCACTCACCCTGTGCGTGGCCACGGTTCAGTCATCCAGGCGCCTGGACTGGCAGTTTGAGGGACAAACAGTAATGGGCCAGGGAGGGCTGCAAGCTGATGCTCCTACACACGGGAGCTTCCCCCCGGGCCTCCCCCAAACTCTTCTTATCCTACTCACTCCTTCAGTAAAGTGGCCTCTCCATTAAGAGCTCAAGGGGCTTCCGAATACGGTCACATCTCAGCATGCCTCTCAACCGTAGGCTAAGTCCCATGCCCACTGAGGATTTCATTCCGAAAGGGCTCTCTGGCAATAAGAGTCTAGAATGGGCAGCAAAATGGCTCAGTGGATAAAAGTCTCCTGAAGTCCAAAGGCATGACTCCAATCCCTGGAACCCACATAAAGGTAGACAGAGAGATCACACTACAAAGTTGTTCCCTGACCTCCACACGTGCATCACAGCATGTTACACTTGTGCCTGCATACACAACACACACACACACACACACACACACACACACGAGAGAGAGAGAGAGAGAGAGAGAGAGAGAGAGAGAGAGAGAGAGAGAGAGAGATTCTAGAACCTTTATTTGAAAACATTTTGGAGGGACTGGAAAGATGGCTCAGTGGTTAAGAGCACTGGCTGCTCTTCCAGAGGTCCTGAGTTCAATTCCCAGCACCTACATGGTGGCTCACAACCATCCGTAATAAGATCTGGCGCCCTCTTCTGTCTATGTAATAAATAAAATCTTTAAAAAAGAAAAGAAAGAAAAAAGAAAACACTTTGGTCAGGATATAGAGTTGGACCCCATAGTTTCAGTAAACCCTCAACCAGCGCCCGCTGGGGAGTCTGTGGAACCAGAACCTCGGTGGCCCACAAACCTGTGCTGCCACTGACCTGGGGCTACCCCATCTCACAGGGCTCTCAGGAACCCAGGCTAGGTCTACCCCTTCTGCCACGGTTCAGTCATAGCCACATGGAGCCAGGTAGTGCCTGGGCACCTGGCCATGGAGTGACCCAGACAGGGCCCCAAACATCAGAGCTACCAAGCCATGGAGGCTATCTCTAATCTTCCCATTCCTTCTGAGGTCCAGCTGGACCACTCCCCTCAGCAGCCCACCTGGCATCCCATGCAACACCCCTCAACTCAGTTCCTCATTGTCACGCTGGTGCAGGCAAGCCTGCATGACCAGGGACTTCTGAGAACCACGCTCCCCAAACCTTGGACTATGAAGCCTCAAGAGCAGAGGCTTCTTGTCACGCAGAGACAAGGCCAAGCTGGTCATCAGCAGACATGGCAGATGTGTTGCCTAGCAGCATGGCCTTGTGTCCCGGCCCACACCTGTCCTGGCTGGAAGCTCCAAGCTGCCCTAGCAGTC
Source organism: Peromyscus leucopus (assembly GCF_004664715.2). Lineage (NCBI taxonomy): Eukaryota > Metazoa > Chordata > Mammalia > Rodentia > Cricetidae > Peromyscus > Peromyscus leucopus. The sequence continues at coordinate 135,582,083 of NC_051064.1, forward strand.
TGTGCTGGCATTTAGTCAAGGCTGCTCTGGCAGGAGCTCCCAGGAAGCAAGGTCACGCTCTCTGTGTTCCTAGCGACCTGCAGAGGCAGGGCCACTCCAGGACAGTGAACATATGGGATCTGAGTCTCAGGCTCACAGCAACCTCTATGGGCCTCAGCGCCTTGGCCTCACACAGGCTGACATAAACCAATGTGTGTCTCATGCACTAGAATCTTTCCATCTAGTTTTGGTGACCTGTGGGGCCTGGTCTCTACAGCAACTCAAACTGTGTGGACACAAAGTGTTCCCTCCAGTCCTCTTGCACCGGCATTCACTGTCTCTCCTGTGGTAAGATACCCTCGTGCTGGCAGACTGGGAAAGATGGGGCCTGGTGTGATGGGCACACGGTTCTGCCGAGTCTCAAGTTGGGCATGTCCGGAGCAGCAGCATGAGGGAGCAGCCAGCTCCAACCAACATTGGGAGCAGCAACCAACATTGGTTGTATGATACAGAGATCAAACTCCAACCCAAAAGCTTCTTCCTTGCGGACTAGCTTTCAGTGCTGGAAGGAGCCATGTAGGCCACCGGGGGTAGGAAATACATCAGCGTTACCCAGCACTCAACCCTGCCCGCTACAGTACTGACCTACCATGCACAATGTGTCCACGCTGGCAGGAAGGTTATGGGGCTAAACCAACAATTTGGATTGACACCTGCTCTACAGGAAGGAACTCAGGCCTGGTACTACAAACCTGGTCAGAAGTCCATGGTTAGGGCAGTGCCAGGCCCAGGGAGGAACTTACTGCTGCTCTGCTAAAGGACATGCTGCCACACTGCCACCCAGACACCCATGTTTATACCTATAGGTCAGTGCTGCTCTTAACCTTGGCCGGGGTGGCTTCTGGGCAGTGACTGGCAGCGGCTAGCAGACTCAGTGGGTCAAAGTTTGGAGACAGCGACTGGGGAGCGCTTGGCCCAGTAGGGCATCTGTACCAACCCTTCTCACACCCCTCCCCAAGGATCAGGGCACACGGTAGAAAAGGGAGCACAAACAATGCTAAGCGCTGGGGGGAGGAAGAGAGCCGTGAAACGCTGTCGTTTAGACAGGACACGGAAAGCGCATTCAGGAACTCACCCAAGCTGTGGTCACCTGCCCAAGATCAAGCCAAGAGGACCAGCAAACACTTCAACAGGCAGGATGAACTGGACTCCGTGGGTTACCAAAGAAGGAAAAAGGGGGAAAAGAATGTGCTGGAGTGGGGGGTAGAGCAGGAGGGTTGAGCAGGGTGCACAGGACCAAGGTGATGTTTATATGTATAACATTGTCAGATAAATGGAAGATCCGATTTTTTAAGTAGTCTAAGACCACCTACCCACCTCCGAGTGCGCCAAGGCAGACTGCTCGTGCTGAGGTGGGGTACAAAGCCCTGACGGCTGCACGGGGGAGGTGGAGCTAGGCCGGGTTCAAGCCTGTGTCCCAGGCACAGCAGCTGAAAAGCCCTGGCCAGGTTTAATTGTGATGGCTTCTCCTGGAGAGCCAACCCAACATCTACCCAGAGGAGCTGAAGGTCACGTCAAATCTGAAAGGTGGCTTTGTTCCTCCTTCATCTGTTATGCATGAAAGAGCGGGCGGCTGGGCTCAGGAGCCATAATTTGAGGCATCCGGAGACCAAAGGCGTTGGCCAAATTTAAACCGAAAGATGAGCTTGTTGGGTGTCTTTTCAAATTATGGAGAAAGAAGAAAGAGTTCTTTAGTCTGCTCTGATCCACTTGGGCCCTGCAGGGAGTCCGCTCGTCGGCTGGCATCAGAAGGCTCTGCCTTGGGACACTTGAAATAGGACGATTACAGAAATGCCCGAGACCCCCACAAGCTACAGGAAGCACCAGTAGCTGGGGAATCCGCGGACGGAAGCCCACGGAGCTTGAGGAATGCAGCCTTGCTGGAACAGCCACTGAGTCATGGCAGGAGGACTGAGCAGCCGAATCCTAATGTCTCTTGGGAAATCCCTACATGTCAGGATAAGGGCTAAGGACATGAGATGGGGCCCTGGCCCTACCAGGCACTCAGGACAGGGCCACCTTCCCAGCTAAGCTCAGTGCCCTCAGCAGGAGGGTTGGAATGACATCTGGGCTCTCTGGGACTTCTGTAAGGCAGCTGGCACACAGGAGGCGCACTGAGGGTGCTCCTCGCTGTCCCAGAGTCCACTGGGACTTTACACATTCGATCCAAATGTCCTTTGAGATAACCTGTGAGCCGCTGGAGGTATGAACTACCAATAATGTAATAATGGTCAATTAGTCTCAAAACTTAGGGACACAGGCACGGAGACTGCTGTACCCTGTTTACAGACAGGAAAGCCGAGGCTCAAGGAAGCAGGTAACTAACCCAGGGCCAAAGCTGGACTTTAGGTCTCTTAAATCACTGAATCCCCACCTTCTGCCTCTGTCCCCGCCACACAAAGCCACCACACAAGCTGAATTCACATGGGCCACGCTCATCCTTAGCACTGAGCCCAGGACCAGAGTCACTGGAGAGTCATGGGAACGACACAGTCCCTGGGAAGGGGTGCACATGGGCACACTCACACCTCACACACTCATGTCTCAGGGGCTAGAAACACTGTCAGTGTGGACACACTGGACCACTGGTGTGGTCTTGATGCTTCACCACACAGTGACAGAGAAGGTACCCTGCCGGCTCATCAACAGGGAACCTGCCATCACCCTCTATTCCGGTCCTGCGAGGACACGTGGCCTACCCCAGTCTCTGGACACACTTGCTCACATCACCAAAGGGCACGAGCCACGACACTGCCCCTCGTCACCAGCAATAACCCCGAGCGGAGTGATGCTTATACATAAAAAGGGAACATTTATTGTTTCTTCCTCACCAGCAATACCCCCGAGAGGTGCTTACACGTAAAAAAAGGAACATTTATTGTTTCTTCCTCAGAACGCCTTTCCAGCCTCACCCAGCAGGAACAGGAAGTGTACAGCCTGTCAAGACCACAGCACCCCCAACACCACAGCAGTCCTTCGCACTCAGGACCCTGGAGCTGGCCAGGGAAAAGGAGCTACCCTTGTTCTAGTGAGGATTCTCCAAGTGCCTTCCTTAAGGCAAGGATCTGACTCAGCCACCCAGAGCTGGGAACTAGTCATGCTGATGTGGTTTTCCTGGGGCTACTGAGACCTGCTCTCATAAGCTTGGCCACTGGGGGCTCCTAGTGATGCAAAGATACTTGTGGCTTGGCTGAGATTCAGGATGCCAGAGCCCATGGGACCAGCGAGATTAAAACAGCTCACCACTGGACTGCGCGACCACCGGGTGGGGTGGGGGTGGGGGGACCACTGGGGCTGCAACATCAGGAAGATGCTTCTGGAGGATTCCGTTTCACCCGTGGAATCGACAGACTTCAAAACACATCTCCCCGGAAGTCGGCAGCGTGGCAGCTAGCAGGGCACGGAGGCCCGAGCCAGCGCTGTGTGGAAAGGCACCAGATGGTTTGTTATGAAACACATTTTGGTCAGAAAATAGCTGGGGCTTTTTGGTTCCTGGGAGGACAACAAAGCTCGAGAGAAGGGAGGCGTGGGCTGTGAGAGGTGGGCGGCACAGACAGCAGCTTTGGTATCAGACCTGGGTTCCATTCTCAACTCGACCCCCCCAACATGTATTGCCTCAGTTTCCTTATCTGTAAAGTGGATGAAAAATATTCTGCCACAACCTAGTGCTAGGCTTTGGTATCGTCCCAGGAATTGGAGGGGGGCGGGCAGAAGATGGGGCACACACAAGGACAGACACACAGACGAAACAGAAGAGCAGGCCCAGCTTTGTCTGCTGGGGAGCCACAGAGGCGATCCCCACAGCTGCAGTGGGACTGGAGGTCTAGGCAGCCGGCACGCTGGGTCCTCGCACCTTGGGGACGGTGGCCCGTGTGGAGGGAGGGCAGGAGGCAAGCTCTATTCCCACAGCACCGGCCAGGACCTCAAACCATGTCCGTTCTGTGAGAGTTAAAGTGCAGAGCTAGGTGTCTTTGGTCAGGGGCTGCCCCAAAGAAGCTGAACTCGAGGGCCCCAGCTCCCCTAAAGGCCATGTCCCCTCCAGTGCACAAAGAACGACAGGCTCTCACTGCCTGAGGAGAAGAGGAGCATGGGATGCTTTGGTCACTGTCTTGACCCCCACAGCAGGAGGGCACCAGGAGGCCCTGCCCTGCCCACACCGTGGGCGCCTGACAGAAGGAAACCTGGTTTTCGAGTATAGACCAGGAGTCACTGACTGCACAGTCCCGGCCCTTTCCGCCCTCTCCCTGATGACTGCAGCTCACGGCGGCTCCTGGAGACGGCCGCCCGGGCGCAGGTGGCTTTTGGTCCATCACGTGTCAAGGCCAGTGTGTCCTGCCGGTCCCAGGCCCTCAGAAGTTGAAGAAGTCATCCTGATCGATGCCACCGCTGTCAGGCTTGTCCCAGTCGGTGGGCGACAAGCACTGCGCATACTGGATGTCCTGTGCTGAGAGTCCAGTGTCCAGGACTTGAGGGTTCGTCCGTGACTGTGCCAGCCTGGAAGACAAGGTGGTGTGAGCCAGGCAACAGGTGAGGGGCTGGCAGGGGCAAGGAACAGCAACAGGACGTGAGTGGGGAAAGGCCAGACTCAAAGCTCAGCAGGAGAGCTAGAGCCCCTGACAACAGGAGGCCCAAGAGGGTCAGAGCCCCGAGGCAGGCCATGATACCCTACTCTAACAAAGGCCAGCTGTGGGCAGGAAGTGTTCGGCCATGAGATGACACTTGGCGTAACCAGGGTCAGCATGTGCTTCCCAATAGTCACACAAGGAGACAAGCCTAATGTCCAGAAGAACCTGGAAGGGCAGCCCTGTCCTCAGGAGGGGCTCCTGGGGTGTGTGAACGCCTGGAGGAAGGCCTCTGACAGCAGTCCCCGGGGCCAGGACTGTGAGCTGATGGTTAAAAGGGGTGTTTCATGGTCAGGTTCAGCAGACAGGGGGCCGGTCTGGGCCAAGGGATCACACTACACAGGGATCTGTTTGAGGTGGTTAGTGAGGACCCGCGACCACTGAACATTCTGGAAAGCAGATGACCACTGTTTTCCAGATGTGGGTGGAATTGGCCACAGAAGCAGGGAAGGTGGGGGAAGGGCTGCCTCCTTGAGAAGGGCCTCACCTGGTGCCCACCCTGGCTACATCCGGGGGTAGAGGGAGGGGGAAGGCCAGAGGGCAAAGGCGCTAACCCTAAGGAAAGCCCTGAGGCAGGCGGCCTCTGACAGTGCCCCACATCCAAAGGAGACAAGGGAGGCCTGAGGACCCAGACTCGGTACTCGGAACCCCAAGTGGCCAGTCCTCGCCTGCGGGCTTCTTCACAACATGTTGCAAAATGACAAGCTGCTCCTGCCACACAAAGCATTCTCACACAGGAGCCACCCTGCAAGAGCTTCCTGCCTAAGTAGAAAGCTCCCTGTCCCTGGAGGAACTCAAGAATTGCTGTGCAGGCAGCTAGAGGGCTCCAGTTCTCAGTCAGGACAAAGGCCTGAGGGTAAAGAGCAGCCAGGTCCAGCCTGAGGCCCACACACATCCCCAGCACAGGCCCTCAGAGTGTTACCTTGAAAATGCTTCATCCAGGCCATCATCCAGCTCCTTAGAAACAGAGAAAGAAGTAAGAATTCTGAGCGGGGCCATGGTCCCCAAGGGAGCTACAGGAACCCAGGACCTGTATATGTGTTGGGAGGAGGTGCCTAGCAAAGGCACTCCTCATGCCCACGGACCCAAAGCTGGGGCCCAGGACAAGAAAAGGCATGTCTCAGCTAGGCAGGAGTGGCATACACCTTTCATCCAGTACTTGGGAGGTGGATCTCTGAATTTGAGGCCAGTGTCTACAGAGAGAGTTCCAGAACAGCCAAGGCTACACAGAGAAAGCCTGTCTCAGAACCCCCTGCTCCACTCCACCCCTCAAAAACAGAAAGAAAAAGAAAAGGCATGTCTGAGGCCTCTGGACCTAAAGCGACCCGGATAAGTCACAGCTCCTCTGAGACTTAGCTTTTCCTTCTGTAAACTGGGGGACATGATTTCCACAGCTTTCCAGCCCCAAAGGGAAGCACAGAGAAGGTTTGTCTGCACCCCATTCATGCCCACTGCCAGCCACAGTCCTGGGCTAGTGCAGGGTAACTGATATTAGGACCTCTCAGCCTTAGGGGCTAAGTGCTATGTGAACCCCTCCAGGCCTTTAGGACACATGGCAATGGCATGGGACTAGGCAGCAACAGACAGGTACAAGAGATACCCAGGGTGATCCCAACAGAGGTGACCTGACAGTTGTCAGGAGTCCCATCATGCCATCGTGTGAAGAGAGAAACTGGCCTGTGGCACAGGCTTGGGGTCCCAAGCCGTGGAAGGTTGGTGTCCTTCCTAGAGAGGCAGGTGGATCTCTGAGTTCGAGGCCAGCCCTGGTCTAGAGAGTGAGTTCCAGGACAGCCAGGGCTACACAGAGAAACCTTATCTTAAAACAAAACCAAACAAAACCAAAAAACCCCAAACAACAACAATAAAAAGGAAAAAGGAAAAAAAGAAAGAAAAAGAAAGGAGGGAGCTATGACAAGCACAGGGTGTCATTCTGCAGATGCGAGAGCGTGGTCCCATCGGTCACTGTCATGTGCTCATGAGGATGCTAACATCTGAAGAGTCTACGGGGCCCGGGAATCTTGGTGCTATTTTTGTAATGTAGTTTGAAGTCAGCCACCTCCCGATGAAAACTGAAATTAAAGGCCACTCAGGTTCCTCTGGGAGATGCTGCGGAAGGTCGGTGTCGTCGCTGAGGGAGTAAAAAGGCTGATCCAGAGGTCAGGCACTGGCTGTGAGACCTGAGAGCCTGCAGCCTGAGCCTGGGTATGCATTCAGACAGTTGAGACGGGAGGGGTACCAGGCACAAAGCTGCCATGCCTAACAAGGGAGCCTTTGCTGCTCAGAGAGGGAAGAGCCAGACACCCAGATTCAGAGCTGAGTCCTGTGAGGAGATGGCCGTGCTGGGAACCAGGCCTGCTGGGGACACAACCCTGAGCTCAGAGGGGACATTGTTCAGCTACTCCACCCAGGGCCTGATGGGCTGGGTCTGGTCCTGCCAGAGGCCCATAAGTCACGGTGTCAGAGCCTGGGTCTGGGAACCACTTCAGGCTTGTTCGGAGACCTGGCTAAAACTCAGGGGATCCAAACACCATGCCCGGGCCTCATAACTACTCACCCAGACAACACTGTTGTTGCCCAAGACTGGAGGCCGCAGTGTCTCGTCCATGTTGTTGGTATTAGCGGTGACTGTAGACAACGGGGCCTTAGCTACCTCCTCCAGATCCAGCAGGTTTCCAGTGGCAACCACTAAGAGGGGTCAGTTGGGGGTATCAGGAGGACATACATCTCCTCTAGCCTCTTCCGCAGACACATTCCAGTACCCCTGACTACACCAGTCCTGACCAGCTCTGGGACTCCGACCTTGTCCAGACGTAGGACAGACCTTGATCATCCGGAGCCCCCTTTTGACGCCCCCCACCCACCCACTACCCATCCCCAGCTACAGGACAGTTGCCCACAGGGGAGAGCCTGTGGCTCCTGAGGGCAGACCCTGGAGCCTGCATAGTCATAACATAAACTGAATGTTTAAAAGCGCACCAAGTAGGCCGGGCGGTGGTGGCGCACACTTTTAATCCCAGCATTTGGGAGGCAGAGGCAGGGAGTTCTACAGAATGAATTCCAGGACAGCCAGGGCTTCACAGAGAAACTGAGTCTTGAAAACCGAAAACAAACGAAAGTACACCAAGTAGGCTGGGATGTCTAACAGGCTGTAAAGCACACAGGAGCACATACAAGTGGACGCGTGTATGCGGGGACATGCCCGGATAAGTGTGCGTCAGAACAGCATCTTCTCACAAGGCACATGCACTGCTGATTTAACACAACAGGGCGAACAGCGAGAGCTCGGGAGGGAAGCCCTGGACCACGGGCAGGCACAGGGCCAAGACTCACAGCTTTTCAATGAGGAGGTGCCGTCACATCGGGTCCCTGAGGCGTCGCCTCCCTCCTGGTTGGCTTTCTCCCTCTTCTCTTTCTCTGTGGGATGAAGGCACGACACACTGAGGCCCTAAATACAGACGCTGTCTCCATGAGCCACTGGGGAGACAGCAGGCTCGGGGCACCTGGGCAGTATGGGGCTCCACCAGGAGGAAGGACACCTTCCCGAGTTCACTTAAGCCTGAACACTCTGAAGAAGAGGGAAGATGGCCTTTGTCCAGATGGGGAAACTGAGTCTTAGAGAGAGAGGTAAGATGACCTGTTCAAGACCACCAGCCCAGTAGGAGATGAGGCCCAGGCCTGACTTCGGGCCTGTATCCACCCTGTTCACATCACTCACGATGCCCAGGAGGAGAGACTCACCTTCCTTGGACACCTGCCAAAACTCAAAGGCAACTTTGAAGGCCTGGGCTACAGTGAGGGTGACGGCTTGTGCCTGAAAAACAGGAAGTGAGGGTGGGGATGGGCACAGTGTCAGCCAGCAAAAGCAAGTACGAACTGGAGGGCCGGGGCGCCCACCCCGTGACAGGCTCTGGAAGGCCCAGGGGAGGAGGGAGAGGCCTAGCTCCTCCATTTCCCACAGCAGCCTGGGGCACGAAGAGGCCACACTCTAGAGAGGCAGCTGGGGCCCAATGCAGCACCCCCTGTCCAGTGCCTCCTACAATGGTCATCTCTCCCTTTTCCTTCCCTTCAGGCATACCTAAACCAACTGTGAGGACTACTTCTTCCGGGAATCCCTCCTGGGTTGTCGGAGGATTCCCTCCACTCAGAAGCCAGGAGTGGAAGGGCCTAGCCATGCCTGAACAGGGACCACACTGTCAGAACCACAGGGCGCTGAGGGGGCCAGCAGCTGCTAACCGACTCCCCAGCGAGGTGGGGGGTGGCAGAATCAAGATGTCAGTGATGCTAAGGAAGAAAAGCCATCCAGCACTGTGGCCAGCCTATGAGCAGATGCCCTGGCTCCCACTTCAAACCCCCTCTCTCTCGTCACCAGCACGGGGCTCCACAGCCCCGCGCACCCCCCTCTGGAATCTGCTGATGGACGTGTCCCTAGCTCACATGCTTCCATCCCTGTGGGAATGCTTCCTTACAAGCAAGAGAGGTGCCACAGCTCAGATAGAGCCCTCAGGTGGCAGCGATGGCGTCTCAGGTCCCGATTGTCACACAGATCTGCTACGGTCTCCTGTCAGCCCAATCCTGGGGTACCCAGCCCAGAGCTCGGAGTGTAAGCAGACAGTCAATTGCAGACAAGTTCAGGCTTAAGCAGCCTTCACCAGACAATTCAATTGAGAAATAAATCTGGGGCCACCGCCTTCAAAACTCTTTAAAAAAAATTCAAAATCTCCAAACTGACTGATCTGCGCCAATTAAACTTCACGAAGTATAAAACCTCATTTGAATGTCTCCGTCATTTACATTTTTGATGGAAGTGAGGCTGCTTTATGGTAAAACTTAAATATGGTAATTAAGTATGAAAGTCTTCACAGCTGTTTACAATTTAAGCTGTCACGTCTGAATCAAGTTTAATAGACCCAGTTACCATTGAGAATTGCCCATGAACTAAAAATATGGGCTAATTACCAGCCAAGGCAGATCACCATGCTCTGGAGCAAGGGCTGGTCACCCATGTGGCAGGACCACGGAAACACCATTATGTCTGCTGCAGGAACCTAGGACAGGGGTTTATTCTGTTTACATACATCCTGCCCCTCTGTCCTGGTGTCCTGTACAGTAAGTCGTAATAAACATGTAACCCGAGCAGAGATGTGAAGCACCGTGTGCAGGTGACCGCAGATCTGGGCTGGGAAGGCCTCGGGGCGGGCTGCTTCCCCAGGGACCCCCAGCAGTATGAGTCACAGGAACACTCAGCAGGAAGACTTACATTCCCCGGGCCACTGCACGGCCCTCCTGGGATTCTGCTGGGGATCTGTGTTATGACCCAGAAGCTTCCTCTTGGTCCAGCTGTCCATGTCCCTATCTTGTTCTGTCTAAGCAGGCTATATCAGGAAGTCAAGGAGGGCCAGACGGGCAGCCCAAACAGGCCCTGTGCTCACCATCAACCCTGCTGGCGCTTCCCTGGCTCCCATACTAATCTCTACGCAAAGATCCCTCCAGAACACCAAGGTCCACGTGAAGGAAACAGCCCTGTCACCTCTGCCGGACAGAACCGGGGTCTCCCACGCCCACATGGGGAGCCCAGCCTCCTCCACCTCCGCTTCTGATCACAGAGGCTGTGTTTGCTAAGCCGAGGCCTCTCCCATGAGCATAGGAACCGCTTCCTTGCAGTGACCTTCTGATCATGCTCCAACAAGACCAGGAAAGGGGGTCCTTGGGCTGCATTGTGGGGGACCCCAGAAGGAACCCCTTTCTCCAAGCTTCTTGTTTGGCCAACAAGGAAAGGTGGAGACTCAGGGAGGGCCACGTTTGCACCATGGGTCCTGTAGGCCGACAGGCCCGGCACACCACAATCAAGTTGTGCTTTTGCACACTCAATCCCTAAGCCCTCAGCCTGGCACGCTCCTGTTCACTACTCCACTCATCCTTTAAGGCTCCAGTCTCTGGGCATCTCCCTAACCTCCAGGTCCAAAAACCTCCACCTCAGAGCCAAGCCCCGGACTCAATGTCAAATCCAGCCCTTCCCCCACAGACCTACACAGCAGGTCTGTATTGTACACTGCGGAGCCTTGTCCACAAACTGGAGACGGCTGATAGAAGGCGGAGCGGAGCCAAGGCCTCCACCCATCTCGGCTTGTCCCTCAGCTAATCAGGGAATCTCTGAAGGTTGTCCACACTGTTGGCCCACTGAACTACGGCCTTAGGGCCCAGCTAAGGTCTTGAAGCCCTGGGAGGAACATATACCACTCCAGGGTGACTTGGAAACCCTGGGTGACAAGAGGTAGAAATAGGTGGAAGACAGACCACAGCCAAGTCACGCAGAGAAACAAGCGGCTGGGTGTCCAACAAGAGCTCTGCCCCCAACCCACGAGGCCACACTAGCCACAGCCATGGGGTAGATGGCTTCTGCTTTTCTCAGCAATGCCTCTCTAACCTGGGGCAGGCTGTGGACAGACAGTCCTCTGGCACAGGCCTCCTTCTGAATGGCTGGGCCTGCTCCCTGTTCTGCACGGAACCCCATCCCGGAGGGAGCTGCTTCACGTGATCACGCCCCTCCCTCCCACCGGTGCGCGCACGGCAGCTAGGACTTAGGGCCAGCAGCCCTGCCTGCTGTGGTCAGTGAGGAGGAAGGAGCAAACAGTGGGAACACAGTGAGTCTGTAGTTTGAAGTCAATGTGGCCTCATTCACACCAAAGGCTCCGGCCATCTGTGGGAACCAGGCTGTCATGGGAGAAGCCACCACTGCTCAGCGCCCTGCAGGATCCCACAGGGGTGACTGGCAACATGGAGTCTGCAAGGAGGTGAGGCATGCAAAAGAAATGGGGCCTTGGAATGATCCTAGGGGCCAAGGAGGTGACCTCCTCATTCTGCTGACAGAGACGGACAGGGTTCACCCATGGCCACACAGCATACCAGCTGTTCTCATTCTCCTAAATGTCCTGTGCACAGCAACCAAACCTCACAGGCAGGCTTAGATTGAGGGTGTTGAGATGGGGAGATAAATCTGGATTATCCAGTGGCCATTATCACCACAGGGACCTGAGCGGGAAGGTGTGAGAAACAGCAGTGTGAGAATGGACGGTGTAGAGGTTTGAATAATGGGCCCATGTGTCTGAATGCTTTGTCACCAGGGCTGGCACTGTTTGAGAAGGCTTTGGAGGCGTGGCCCTGTTGGAGGAAGTATGTCACTGGGGGTGGGCTCTGAGGTTTCAAAAGCCCACGAGGCCCGAAGTTCTCTCTGCTTTTGGATCAGAACTTCACTCTCAACTACTGCTCCTGGGTCTGCCTGCACACGTCAGCCTGGACGCCGCCATGCTCCTCGCCATGATAATGGACTAAACCTCTGAACCGTAAGCCGGCCCCAACCAAATGCTTCCTTTTCTAAGGGTTGCCTTGGTCATGGTGCCTCTTCACAGTGACTAAGAGACGCGCTATGGGAAGATGGTCCACAGGTGCCTCTGAAAATGAAGGCTGGCTCCGTGAGGCCAGGACTGTAGGTTGACTGTGAAGGGACTCTAGGAGGTAGGAAAGAGAAGACAAGGCTCTCTCCAGGGCTGCTGAAGAAATGCAAGCCCACTGGCCTAGTCCAGCCTCTTCCTAGGACTGGAAGGGATGCTGTCATTTATTCCTGCAGCCCTGGGAAACTCATCTGACCATAGGAACCTGGGGCCCCGGAGACTGGAGTTCCCGTGTGTCCTTTGATGGAGAAGGAAAAGGTCTCATCTCCTTGCCTCTGAGAACCATGGGCCTGGTGATCAGGCTCTGAGCTGTCGGCAGATGCAGACGCCACCAGGAGCCTCCTCGCACTCAATCTTCAAAGGTCCCAGTAACCAAGGTGTCAACAACCAGGTCAGAAGAGCTCCAGCTGCTCCCCAGTCACAGCACGGGCTGGAGAGCACCACGGTGCCTCCGTCACTCAGTCCCATCGGCTGTGGCCAAAGGCAGGGACAGGAAGCTCTCAGTCCCTGCAGAGGTGAGGGACTGTGGGATCAGGGCCTCACTTTGCACCTGGCTGGCTGTGTTATCATGAGCAAGGCTGCTGGCACCTGGGGTGTGTCCTAGTGCAATCAAAAGGCTTAAAGAAAAGCAACAGAGATCTTAACCATTCCCACCTCATGGAACTGCCCTGGAGACTAACTAAGAACCCGCTTTGAAGCCCAGCTCCAAAATGGGCACAGAGGAGGCTGCAAAGGAGCCATTGGCCTCTGCGCGACCCCAGAAAGCCTAGTCCAGAGAAGACTCACTTCTACCTTGTGCTGGGTCCCTCTGGATTCCCTCTGGAATTCCCGTCTCCAAAGCTAATTCCTACAGGGCCTGCACCCCAGGCTATACTGATAACAAGAGTGTCACAGCCTCAAACCCAAGCAATCACATTACTGAGAGGAATATGCCCAGGGGACATGGGCTGCTCATTGCCCACAGCCAGGCGGTCCAGCTGGTCTCGGCCTGATTCTGACTCCAGCCCTCACAGTGTACTCTCACGCCCACTTGAGATTCCCGGGGATTTCCTCCTGTGTTTAAGTCCCTGTGACTGTCCCCTCCGGGCCCGGCCCGCCCACTGACCACTTTCCGCTTGGTGCAGAGGAAGGCGTGGCACTCGAGGCTCTCGCTGTGCTGGCTCTGGGCGATGTATGCGAACACCTTGTCGTGCATCTTGTCTGCGGTGCAGTAGGAGATCCTGAAAAGCAGGTGAGAAGGGTCACCAGGCCTGCGTGGCACCTCACATCTGGATGTGCCTCTCCTGGGTCTCAGGGAGTCTGCTGCCTGGTCTCCACCAGGGCAAGCCTCTGCAGATCTGGACTTGGCATCCTGAGTCACCTACAGAGAGAGACTCAGGCCGGGCAGGGGACATGGGGAATAAGGAATGAAGCACCTTCTTCTTTCTCTCCACAACACACTGAGCCACAGCTCGAGCAGGAACGTCTGAGCCCAACTGCACACCAGCCAACACACCAAGGACCTACAGATTCTTCCTAGTTTAACCTCTGAGCCATCCTCAGAGCTGGGGGTCTGGGACACAGCGCTGCTGATAGAGCCAGGGTGTGAACTCACAACCACAACCTGAGGGGTCTGTGCCAACTGACAGGAAGGAGAAGCACTGCCGTGCCTACTGCTGCATTTCAAGTACTCTTCACCACCAGACACCAGATGATATCCAGGACCATCTCCAAGAGACCAGGACTGAGTCCTCCTGGAACTGTGGCTGGAGGTGGGGCTGGGGCTGGGGCTATGTGAAGATGACCCGCCCAGGAGCCCCAGTGGGTGCAGAGGAGGCGAGTCAGCTGCCACTGCAGTTAAAGGTGACCTTGCAGGTTTCTGCCCACAACCCCAGCGCCCCAAGGCTCACCACCTGTTCTGTCTGGTCCTTCCTACCTCCATTGATCCTGAGACTCAGTCAGGGGCGGGGCTGTTGGCAGGGGACACAGCTCAGCAGATTCACCCCTCACTGATACAGCCCCAACTTTCATCACATCATTTCAGTAACACCACTGATCACCCCCAGAAGGGAAGGAGAGGGTGCCATGTCCCCAAGTGCTTTTTCCATCCTAGGCATCTGGCCTCCTGCTAACCATCCCTTGCTTCTGGACAGCTATCAGTCAGATCCTGCAAGGGGCCACCTCCACTGGGAGGTCTTCCCAGGTTTCCCCTGGCACACCCTTCTTCTCAGCCTTCTTGGGAAACACTGTCTCCCACATCCTTCCCTCCATTCCTTTCCACACTGGAAGTGCCCAGAGGGCAGGAGCTGGCAGGCACTTCGAAGTGTTGGCGAAGGGGCAGCCTGAAGCCCCTGGAGCTGGACCCTACCTCCCTAGGATCAGAGAAGGGACACCTCCATTACTGCTCCAGATCCTGCATGGGGCCTCTCAGAGACACTGAGCCAGATGACCAGGGCTGAGCACTGTGTTCAGGGCAGAAAGAACAGGCAGGTTTCACAGCTATGTGTGGCCAAGCACAGGCCCTCTGAGCCTGTGCCGGCTGATTAGGGGACAGCAGTACCCACCATCGCAGCGTCCCTGGGAGCTGTGGGTTACTTCCTGGCACTACATTAACAGCACAGGGAGGCAGGACCTGGCCCCAGCCCATTTTACAGACGAGGGAAATTGAGGTTTCCCGCACCCCAGAAAGAAAGCTGTAGAGCCTAGATTCAGACAGGCCACTCCTATCATTCCGAGTGGCAGAGCAGGCATGGCCACACTCCTATCATTCATGGCCACTCCCTGCTGAGCGTACCTGTAAATGGACACGTTCTCAATGAGCTGGCTAGTGAGGCTGTCCGTCAGGATGATCCCCCGGGGCGACACCTTGAGTGTTACCTTCTGCAGTTTCTTCCCGCTGGCCTTGGCCTAGGGGCACACAGGGGTCAGAGGAGCCCTGTCTGGTGGTCTGTACCTCACTGCGCCAAGGCCCCTCAGCTCAGACAACTGACGGGTGCCATGGAGTGGACACTCAACCAGCACCCTCGTGCTGGCTAGTTTTGTCACCTTGATATGAGTGGCAATCACCTGGGAAGAGGGAGCCTCAACTAGGAAAACCCCACCACCAGACTGGCCTGTAGGCAGGTCTGTGGCGGCAGGAAATGCCGGGTGATTGATTGATGTGGGAGGGCCCGGACCCCTGGGGGGGGGGTTACCCCTGTGTAGATGGTCCTGAATATAAGAAAGCAGGCTGGGCAAGCCATGAGGAGCCAGCCTCCCGCTTCGTTCCACCCAGGTCTCCGCTTCAGTTCCTGCCCTGACTTCCCTCAGCGATGGGCTGGAGGCAAGTTTAAGACAAACAACCCCTTTCCCTACCCAACTCCTTTTTAGTCAGTGTTCTAGACAGCAAACCAGGACAGGCCTCCTGAGACACAGACAGACAACCGTTGCCCACTAGCCCCTGATGCTGGTGAGCACTAGCCCTCACGGGAGGGGCTCAACACCCCTGTCCGGGAAGACATGTAAGGGGGAGGAATGCTACACAGATTGCCACAGCCTAGCGCCATGACCTGGGGACCCGCTCCACCCACATGCCAGGGCCTGAGCCGCAGGTCAAGGCCACCCTAGGGAATCGGCTTAAAGGGCCCACACCCACTCAGAGGTACGGAGAGGACACTTTAGTGGGCCAAGCAGTGAGAACTTGGGAAATGGGGAACAACTTCCTTCCCTCCTTGGAGCTAGTGAGTCACCAGGAGCCCGAGGTGGGGACTCAAGGCTGGAAGCCGTCAAGGCCAGAGTGGCCCGAAGAGGATGCTGACCGACTCTTACCCACAAATACAAAGGCTGAGCTGGACACAGGAGATTCAGTGTGCCAGGCTCAAGCCCGCGTCATACAGATCCCACCTGGGGACAAGGACAGCTGGGGCAGGGGGAGCTGGCCTGGGGTCCTGTCCTCCCGTCGGGACACTCACTGTGGCCACGATCCTCTTGACGGCAGCTGCAGACAGCTCCTCACCCTTGGGCCGCTCCACCAGTGTCATGCCAAGGTACTTGAGGCTGAAAACCATGCCCTCCAGCAGGGTCTCCCGGGTGTCCGTCCAGTTCTCTGGCAACTCTAAGACAGGACGGGCAGCCCTCAGCATGCTGAGCAGGCCTGGCTCTCACCACCCGCCTCCTCAGCACACCTACAAAGGGCCCTAGGGTACCCCATCTTTATTTAACTATCATCTCCCAGCCCACAAACCTGACCAGCTTCACATACACTGTCCCCATCCACCCTTAGGAGCACCCACAACCCGTCACACACACTGCAGACGGCCGCTCCAAAGCCCAGGAGGTCAAACCAAGTCACAGAGAGTCAAGATTTGGCTATGCTATCTCAATGTCGACGCTGAGGTCGAATGGTCCCACCTCCTCCCTGAGTCCTCAGTCTGAGTCTTTGAGATGGGGGTTATCACACTATGGTGATGTGAAAGAAAAAGGCCCCCATAGGGAGCGGCACTATTAGGAGGTGTGGCCTTGTTGGAGGAAGTGCGTCACTGTGGGGGCGGGCTTTGAGGTCTCTTCCGCTCAAGCTTCGCTCAGTGTGACCCCCAGTCTACTTCCTGTGGCCTGCATGTCAACATGTAGCAGCTCCCTCTCCAGCGCCATGTCTGTCTGCATGTCCCGCCAAGATGATGATGAGTTGAACCTCCGAACTGTAAGCGAGCCACAATTAAATGTTTTCTTCGTAAGAGTTGCCGTGGTCATGGAGTCTCTTTGCAGCAATAGAAACCCTGACTAAGACCCACATTAGAGCTAAGGAAACTGAGGCTCAAGAGTTGAAGGCACGGGCCAAAAGCCACCATGGTAGATGCAGGCAGAGGGACCCACCAGCTGGAACATCCCAGCCCGCAGTTGCTTGAGAGATGGGCAGTCTGGGGAGTAAGGACCAGCAAAGATAAAGGCCTAAGGAGGGGGTGTAGATGTAACCAACAGTCTTATTAAATAAGAAACACAGAACCAATGTAAAAGAGAAAGCCGAGAGTCAGAGCTCAGAGCTAAAATCTCACCCTTCCGCCTGCGGTGTCCCAGCTTCCCGAAAGAGAGCTATATCCTGTCTGTCCGTCTTTTTATAGTATTTTGTTCTGCCTTCTCATTGGTTGTAAACCCAAACACGTGACTGCCTCGTCACTGTCTGTATGTACAGTCCCCCAGGTCTTAAAGGCATATGTCTCCAATGCTGGCTGTATCCCTGAACACACAGAGATCTATGGGATTAAAGGCGTGCGCCACCACCGCCACACTCTTGCTATGGCTCTAATAGCTCTGACCCCTGGGTAACTTTATTTATTAACATACAATCAAAATCACATTTCAGTACAATTAGAATACCACCACAAGGGGGACTGGGGCTAGAGCTAAATGATGTCACTGGGCTGCAGCCATGGCACATGGGAAGGGTCCTCCAAGATGTCCTGGCCATCACTAATGCCATCAAGGAGGAGAGAAGAACCGGGTTGAAAGACAGGGCAGGGGAGAGTTGGGAAGGGCCTCACCTGGTCCTCATGCAGGAAAGAGTGCTGAGTAAAGGAGGGTACAGACCCCCAGGGAAGGTTTAGCCATTCCCCAGTTCCTCCTTGGAACCAAGGCTAAGGGCACCCATCACACAGTGGGAAAAGGGGCCACACTTACTTGAGAGAACGAGGTCACGGGGGATGAGCACACAGCCCCGTTAGGGCCCCTCCTGTCACCCCACAAATGCTATACCCAAAGGAGGTACTCAACTGTGCCCATTTCACACACAAGTCCCGTGCCTTCCCCACCAGCTAGGATGGGAAGGCCATGATCCAAGCTTAGGACACTCCTGTACTGTCAGGAAGGGGAGGGATCCTGGGCTCCAGGGACACTACCATGTCCCTGCCCTCTCTGGATTCCGTTGCTTTCTTTGGTCACGTCCCAGAGCCTTGGGTTCCAGGGACTCCAACACTTCATTCACACGGCTCACGGCTCAGGGTCTGTGTTGAGGAAGACGCTGTCCCTCAACTGTGCGTTTGGGGGGTGGGAGATGGGAAGAGACCCACAAGTATTACCCCTCCTCTCAGACCCAGGTGAGCGGGTTCTTCACGGACTGGTTACCCAGAGCCTGACACACAGCTGGCACTCAATGTTTTCTGAGTGTAGGAATGTCCTAAACACCCTCAAACCCTGCTATGATTGACAAGATGCCCTCCAGGCCTCCTGAACCCCAACTGAGATGACCTAAAGCCCAACACATCCCATCCATTAGATCCTCCAAAAGGAAGCAGAGTCCCTGTGTCAGGCGATGAGGACCCCAGAACAACTCCCTGTTCTGGAAGAAACCAGGACTCACGGTACTATCTCCAGGACAAGCAGAGCCACCATATCAACCAATGTAGGCACAGCAGCCTTGAAGGTCTTTCATGCCCATTCTATAGCTGAGGAACTGGAGTGCAAAAGACACTGACTTGCCCATGCTCCTCATCACTGGACCACACAACCTGCCACAAGGCAAACGGCCTCTGGTTTGGTCAAAGGTTGGAAGAGGTGCTTAAGTATTTCCTAATAACCAATGCTGCTGCTTCACAGCCCAAGATACCCAGCCCACCACTTCCAACCTGAGGCACACCCCACGCCCAATGCCTGTGTCCTTGGCAGACATTGCTAACAGACAGCAGCGCTTCCATGTTTCTCCACTATGGCCTCAGGCAGGCAATACTAATCAATCAGGAGTGACCTCTTCTCATTATCCATCCCTGCCTTAAGGCAGACATCCTTCCCCTATCTCTGGGTCCCACTCTCCCATTTCCTCTGGCTCAGCCCTTTCCTGGCCCCTGTCCAAAGCCACTTCCGCTCACTTCATTCCAGAGGGCCAAAGCCTGCCAAGGTCACTGGTGATCTCTTTGCTGTCAAAACATTCTCTCCTCCTTGACCTCAAATGCTTGACATTTTTTTACATTCCTCCTTCCCTGGCCTGACCCTTTTCTACAATACTGCCAACTTCTACACTGGCTACCAGGTCCAGCCTCAGCGACCCTCTCTCTACCCAACCCTTTACTTGACAGATGACTCAACTGAAGCCCAGAGAGGTGCAGGGCCTGTGCAAGACCACACAGCAAGTCAGAGAGAGGAGACACCTACAGTGATGGCTGGGGTGTTTGAAAGATCCCCCCCTCCTCTCTGAACACACACACACACACACACACACACACACACACACACACACACACCACAAGCTCCTACCGCACAGTGCAACATCTACTTTCTCAATGTCCAAAATGTTCTTTCCAAGCAAGGTATGGCAGTGCCCACCTGCAATCCCAGGAAGAGACAGGGGGATTCTAAACTAGAGGCTAGCCTAGACCACACCTTGAGATCTTCTATAAGAAACAAACCTTTAATCCCAGCACTTAGGAAGCAGAGGCAGGCAGATCTCTGTGAGTTTGGGGCCAGCCTGGTCTACATAGCCAAAGATGCACAGTGATCCACACATCCAGCCTCTCCCAGGGCACCTAAGAGGCAGGCAAGCTAGCCCAGTGGCTAAGGGCCTTAGTTTGATACTCTGAATAACCCTGAGATCTCCATGAGCCTCGGTTTCCTCCTCTATAAAATGGGGGAAAGTAGCCGGGTGGTGGTGGCACACGCCTTTAATCCCAGCACTTGGGAGGCAGAGGCAGGCGGATCTCTGTGAGTTTGAGGCCAGCCTGGTCTACAGAGTGAGTGCCAGGACAGCCAGGACTGTTACAGAGAGAAACCCTGTCTAGAAAAACCAAAAAAAAAGGGAGGGGGAGTAGTTCGGGGTGTTGTCTGGCTGGTAGAGTGCTTGCTTAGCATGCATGAAGTCCTGGTTTCCATCCCCAGTACCCCGGTACCCATAAGGCAGGTATGGTGGAGCATGCCTATGGTCCTAGCACTTGGGAAGTAGAGGCAGCAGGATCGGAAGTTAAAGATTATCCTTGGCTACACAGCCAGTTAGAGGCCAGCCTGGCATACACAAGGCTGTCTCAGAAAAGAAAAACGTAAATCACGATGAACTGGGAGCCGAGAGAAGATTCAGCAGTTAGGAGCACTGCTGAGCAAGTCTGGATAGAGAGCTCACAAATGCTTCCAGCTCCAGCTCGAGGGGGACTCCATCTGCCTGGCCTCTGTGGGAGGGAACCTGCACTCATGTGCATACGCACATACGCACACTGTTAAAAATGAAAAATAAATAAATCAAGGGAGAGTGTGGTGGCCCATGCCCCAAATCCCAATAGGTGGATCTCTGTGGACTCAGGCCAGCCAGGTCTGCACAGTGAGTTCCAGGCCAGCCAGGGCGACATAGTGAGGCTGTCTCAAAAGGAAGATAAAATAGAGAAAGCGAGTGTACGAGGCTCACAGGGCTGTTCAGACTGTGGCTAAGATAATGAGATAAGTGTGACAGAGGAGGAGGAGGAGGCTGAGGGCCAGGTCCCAGGGCAGGTATCTGCAGGCTTGCTCCATGCTGGCTCCGGCTGTCGCCTTGAACAGGGCTCTACCGATCCCTCCCACAGCAGCACCCATGACCAGCAGCTGCCTCTGCCTGCCTTTCTTCAGAGGACGTGTCCTCAAGTCCGCTCCCCAGGCCGCCATGCTGGAAGGGCCCCTGCCCTGACTGTTTCGGCCATTGCTGCTGCCTGCCTGTCCTTGTAGGCAGCCTCCTCTCCTGCGCTTCTGAACACGTGACGTGCTCTTCACGGAGGTTCTTCGAGGCCCCTGGCACCCACAACTTCCCCAAGAAAGAGCACTGAGACAAACAGACAGACCAGTGTGGTCTCCTACCACCAGACACCACAAACAGCAGGGAGCCAGGGCTGTACCCCTTCCCAAGGAGAGCTCCCAGAGGCCCCTGGGCAAATACAGGCCTGCGCCCTGAGCCTTATTCCAGTCGGAGTTATTTTCAGCCCTGTGGTGGGTAATGACTCCGCTATTTTCATTTTGTAATTTTACAGATGACCTGCTGTGGGAGTTAACTGGGGACAGACCACAAGTCCGGTCTAGCTTCAGCTGGCACCACATGCTCCTTTCTTGTTAAGGCCCCCAGAGGGGTTAGGGCTACTTGGGCATCCTGTCCTGGCCCTCATTACCAGGACCTGGCTGGGTGATGTCTGAACATCAGAGCTGCAGCCAAGCCACAGTACAGTGAGAACAAGCCTCTGCCCAGGGACCCGGTCTGGTTCCCAGGCCTGGTGGGGGTGTCTTGGAAGCTGCAGGGACATCCTAGGAGGGGACCTAAACTCTTCCCTGCCAGGAACATGACAATCTTCGACAAATTCAGCGGGACTTTCAGGATTTTCATGGCGAAAGTCTCAGAATGTGAACAGACTAAGAACCAGGCATGGCAGCTGATGCACGCCTTCAATCCCAGCACAGGAGGCAGAGTTAGGCCCGATCTCTGTGAGTTTGAGGCCAGCCTGGTCTACAGAGTTCATTCCAGGACAGCCAGGGCTACACAGAGAAACCCTGTCTCAAAACAAAACAAAGACTAAGCCAATTTCAAAAACTAAAACCACCAAGAGCATTGTCGAAAGTGAATAATTAAGTGATTGCGACCTCAGCCAGAGCTTCCTCATACTTACGTATACTAGAAGAACATGGTAAGGTCTCTAGGGCAAGGAAAGAAGATCAGTCCCTCAACCTTCCTGCGCCTGTTTCCTGGCTGTGACATAGGTAACAGTACCCACGCCGTGGGGTTGTCATGAGGACAGATGAGCTCACTCACGACCCTGTCTGAAACAACACCAAGAGCCCCGTGAGTCCCAGCCACTGCCACTGCCACTCGGGCACAAAGAGCTTTAATGCACACGTGGCAGCTTACTGAGATGTATGAAGTCACCAGGTCACAGCACCACAGGCAAGAAATGCAACGAAGACTCCGAAGTGAGAGCCCTGAGACTCAAGCCCACACCCACCCTGCAACGACCAAGCCCCTTCCAACACAAGGCAGGGTGACACTGGCCACATCACCCAGAAGCGAACTGACCCCTGTCAACAGTGGGTGACCCGACTCCTCAAACATCCTGTCCCTCCCTCAGCAACCAGACTGCGAGGAGCCTGGAGTTCGACGGCCCTCGGACCTGCCATTCCACTAGCCAGACGTCCTTCGCACGGCTCTTCCCTCCGGGGACTCACCTGTGTCTTCCAGGTCAGCTTCTCAAGAGAGGTGGCTGCTAGGACCGAGTACCCTGATCCCCTCCACACAGACCACTTCCTGACACACGATGCCAGCCCCTGCCGCTCTGCCTGCAGCCTGGCAGCCAGAGGTTCCCAGTGTCCTGTGGTGCCTCGCAAACTGGAGTCCCATGGGCTCCATCTGCAACATCCTCCAAACGTCACAGATCCAGTGGGTCTTGCTCCAGCCATTGCCACCCAGGAACAAGATGGCACAGTGCTAATTCTACCTCGAGGGCCCTCTGAACTAAGACCCAGGGGCTGCCCCACGGTCCACATTGGGGGCTTCCTTCCCTTCCCAGCTGTCCTGACTATACTTCCCTGGAAAATCCTCCCAGGTAACCTGCACTTGGACCCATGTGGTAACTGCTACTTCTAAAATAACACAGTCACTGCCCTATCTGAAAGAGCTGCCCCTCTGCCATTTTATCTCATTTCTAGCACTCGATGCCAGTCCCACCAACTATCTGTGGCCTTCCCCTCTGTCCCTTCCTCCACCAGAAGTGAGAACCGCCACACTTCACACTACCAGAGACATACTCAGACTCGTCTCCGCCGTTGTCTCAGGCACGGACATTCTGAGTTTTTTTGGTGTTTTGGTTTATTTTTGTTTTGTTTTGTTTCTGAGACAAAGTCTCTCCATTATGTGGCTCTGGCTGTCCTGCGACTTGTGGACCAGGCTGGCCAGGAACTCAGAGATCCACCTGCCTCTGCCTCCCCAGTGCTGGGATTAAAGGTGTGCATTAAAGGACTATGCTCAGCAGTATTTACATCCCTATAGGTAAATATGAACAGACCCCATATAGAGTCTTTCGTTATCCTTTTTCTTTGGGTTCTTTGACAGGCTAGCACAACCCAAACAGGAATCCCAAGGCCAAAGTCGCTCCAGGACCTTTAGGAAGAATACAGATGAGTTGGGGAGAATATTCTGATTCTCAGCACCAAGATAAGATCTTTATGATTCCCAGAAAGGTGGCCATGAGAAGGGGGGAGTCCTCTTTCCAGGTCAGGCCAGTGGCTCTGCCCTCTGAGTTTTTTTTTTGTTTTGTTTTGTTTTTTTACACTTTAGTAAGTATATGGCAGAGGGAGTGTGTGTGTGTGTGTACCAGAGTGCACGTGTAGAGGTCACAGGGCAACCTTTGGGAATCAATTTTCTTCTTCCACCAACTGGGACCCAGAGATTGAACTCAGGTCCTCGGGCTCGAGAGCAAGCTCTTTTTCCCATCTAACAGGCTCTGCCTTTGATCATGAAAGCTAGACCCAAGGACTGCCTAGGTCCCAACCTTTGATGCTGGGCACACCCAAGGCCTTCCCCTCTAACCTGTGTCCATATTGGTCCTAGGAGCAGCCAGCCAAACTTGGAGCGGAGGTCCCTAGCTCCCCCAACAGCCAGAAAACCCAAGGTATGTGGCTAAAATCCCTAGGCTGGAAAAGCTCTGCCTCAGGATGAGTTCTGTGCCTGGAGCCATGGACTTCACTTCCTGGTCCGTTATCTCTAAAATGGATTCGAAGATAAGACTCCCAAACTTTGTCACCTCCCAGGAGCTAATGAGCTAACACAAGCCAAACACCAGAGACAAAGCAGGAGCAAGCATTCATGGAAGTCACCCCTAGGCAAGTAAAACACACAGACACTCCCAGGAGAGTCCCAGGAAAGTAAAGCTCTTCTCTGTAAAATAAGATTATGAACTTGACACTTAACCAAAGACAGGCCAGGCTCCTGAGGAGCTCAGAGTTTTGAGAGGAACAGGAAGAAGGGAGAAGAGTTCTGCTTCCCTCCAGGGTACAAACAAGCTGAGGCCCCCATCTCAGAGCTGGCCAAACCCGGTTAAAAATTAGGTTTAGCCAGGAGGACATGGACATGGTGGTGCACACCTTTAATCTCAGCACTGGGGGAGGCAGATGCTCAAAGCCTGCCTGGTCTACATAGCAAGTTCCAGGCCAGCCTGGACTACATAATGAGACCTTCCCACCAACCTGGAAAATACATTAGCAACAACTTAACTAACACCTAGCCCAGGCTGGCCTCAAACTCACTTTTTGGCACAGCATGACCTTGAACTTCTGATCCCCAGGCTTCCAGCTCCCTAGTGCTGGGATTACAGACATGTGCAACTACAAAACAATTTGTGAAGTGCTGCTGCTGCTGCTGCTGATGATGATGATGATGGAACCAAGACCTTAGGACTAAGGGACTTCCTGAAAGCCAGGCAAGCACCCTACAAACACACCACACACACCTCCAGCCCCACAAGAATCTTATCCCCATTTTGCAGGATGGGAAACAAAATCAAGAATAAGTGACCTGCCTTGCCTTGGCTGGAGCAAGCAGGGAAACCTCACCATCCAAAATGTACCCTGCTCCTCCAAATTCATCTCTGCTTCCTGGCTCCCTCCCCTTCAGACCTCTTCCCTACCCACCCTTCTCCCTTGTCCCAGGAGAAAACCACAGGGTTCATCCACTGGAAGGGAAGGTCATGCTCCAAAGTCCTGGTCACATCCCACAAATTTTTGAAGGGTTATTTTGGGAGTCAGCAAGTGTGGAAGATGGTACATGCCCTGCCCAAGGGGCCCCTGACCCCACCCCCACCAGCAGGCACAAGCACACGTCCCCAATGCCAGTCTGGGCTAGGAGGAGCCCACAGCTGGAGCACCGCAGTGGGAGAGAGGAGGGGCCGGGGCGGGCACCCTAGGCCCAGACACGCTGGCGCTCTAGGGACCAGGGAACTCGGGCTCCCCTGGTGGAGCCCGGCAAGGCAAGGTGCTAGGAAGAAGCTGGGGGCGGGGGTGGGGGGTGGGCAGGTACTACCAGTGGGAGAGGCGAAGGGCCCCAGGTGGGTGGCAGGTGAGGGTGTGCCAGAGTCCAGGGTTTGGCTTCACACCAGGAAGGGAAGGCCTGGGTGATCCCATACGAACGACTCCCCAAAAGGGAGGGACCTGAGCTAGGTTTCTCAGGCCTTAGGGGAGGGTGCCAGGTGACGGCTCCCAGAGAGTAACCCGAGAGGTGTCTGGGGGAGGCTCCTCTCCGCCCTGCCAGACACCCGGGAGAAGTGGCAGCTAGTCTGAGTCTGCCTAGGTGCCCAGGGACTTGGACAGCCCCCAAGGGAAGGTACAAGGGAAAACAAGGTTTGAAAATAGCCTGGACGCCAGCCTTGCTACCTGGGCGCGTCCAGAGTGGAGGACGAGAGGACCTCGGGTGGCACCCGGGCTGAGCTCGCCCCTCGGATCAGGGACCTGCGGGACCCAGCGTCTAGAGGGGACCCTGTGGGTTGCGCTGGAGCTGGTGGAGAGGCTCTAGGCGTTCTCACCGCGCCGCACCTGCGGACCCGGAGTTCCGCCCGCTCCCTGCCGACCCGCCCCAGACGCAGCCGGACATGACCCCCGGGGCCAAGGCGCGCAGGTCGGGACGAGGCCGCCCGGTCCACCTTGGCCCCGAGCTCCGCGGAGGCCCGACCAGGGGCGCACACACTCACTGCGATGCCGGCCGCCCGCCCAGCTCTGCTTGGCCAGACTGGGGCTCCGGATCAGCGCGCGCCCCGCCGACTTGAGCGCGTCCATGGCCAGCTCCGGTCGCCGCCGCCGCCGCCGCCAAAACTCCTCCAGGAAAACTTTCCGCCGGGCCAGGCGGCGCGCGCCCGCCGCGCTCCTCCCCCGCCCTCCCCGCGACGTCCGGGGGCGGGCTCATAGAGGCCACGCCCATGGCACGCCCCCGGGCACGCCCCAGAGTGCGACCCCGCCCCTCCCCGCCCGGGCCAGACTCCGTAGCTGAAAGCGGTGAGGTCCTTCGTACGCGCTGTGCCCACCAAGGCTCCCAGCTCAGCTCCCTTCCCCGGTCCCAAGAAGCTACAGGATCCCACGGCCTTCTAGACAGCTCGGCTGAAAGGCACCTGGAGACCATTACACAGATGGGGAGAGAGAGGGCAAGAGCCGTCAAGGGTCTTGTTCAAAAATAAAAGTGGTTGATAGGAATGAGCTGGCTCAGTGGATAAAGGCACATGCTCCAAGCTTGATAAGGATCCCAAAGACCACACGGTGGAAGAGGAGAACCAACCGCTGCAAGTTGTCCTCTGACCTCCAGGGGCTCACTGTGGCACCCACGTGCCCTCCCCCATTGTATACAGACACAAAATAAATGTAAATAATTTAAATAAATGTGAGGGAGAGGCTCACCAAAGCAACGAGGCTTCCAACGAGAGAATGAAGGCTGTGGATTTTGCTGGGAAGGAACGGAAGTGTATAGTGGGCACCTTTAGCAGATTTCTCAGCTGTCCCCTCCCTATAGTCTCAGAGGCATTGGAGAAGTAGCCTCTGACTCAGGCTTGCTCTGTGACCCCAGGTTGTCCTTCCCTTCTCTGAGTCAGGTTACTTGTCAAATGAAGCATGAGCCTATCTCTAGAAAACCGCCCCACCTGCCTGGGCAGAAACTATAACCTTGCTCCATCCCTGATCTGCTTCCAAAGCAGCACACCTGTTCCAACTCCAGGAAGCTAGAATAACTCTAGAGCCAGGTATGATGGCTCATACCTGTAATCCCAACACTTAGGTAATGGGAGCTGAGGCAGGAGGATTCCTGCAAGTTCCAAGGCATCCAGGGGTACAAAGTAAAAATCTTGTCTCAAAAAACCCAAGATACAAAGAATTAGATCTAACCATAAAACCCTGGGCCTTGGGTCAGACTGTGCCCAAAGGAGTCCCAGGCAGAGGACATCCAAAGCAGGTGCTCACTACCTGGCGTCCAGAAGCCATGCCTCAGCCTCACAGCTGTGACCTCTGCCTAGTTTCAGAAGCCCGCAGGCCTCTCCTGGCTGGGAGACAGGCAGGCTGTGTCTCCCGTGTGCCTGACTCACAGTTCCACGCTTTCTAAACTGTCTGTTCCAACAGCTCAGCTTGAGTGCACAGTGCAGCCGGCCACAGCCTCCCTTACAGCAGGAGGGAGACACACCTGAGGCTCTCCAAGAGTTAGAAGCCTCAGTGAGAGGCCAGTGGTCCTTGTGGTGGTCATGGTCATGGTCTGGCCGTTTTGTGCTTCATCTGTGAAGGAGGCAGAAAGTAAGATCTTTTCCACAGGGCTGTCCTGTGGGACTGGAATTGGAGAAGTTAAATCCATTCGCTTCCTTCAGGAAGCCCTCCTGGACCGACACCCCTGGGTTAGATGTCTCCCTATGGGCTCCCACAACGTTGAACTTAGAGCATTGTAATGCTGTCCCGTTACTCCCTCTGAATTAGAAGTCATATCCTCAAGGGCACATAGGTTTTTTTTTTTTTATTCATTTCTGACCCTACGTGCCTAAGGAAGGTAAAAGAGGAGCTGGAAGGCTGTCAGCATGAAGGACTGCCCAACCCTCCTCTTCCCCTCTCTCGATAGTCCAGTTTCTACCACACTAGGTCATCTGTCCCCTCAGAAGGCTGCAGCAGTAGGTAGGGAGGTGACAGAGCTGAGACCCTAGCTTTCTTGTCCTGGGACAGCTAGATCCTAGAACAGCAGAGAGATTTTGGGAGCCTGGAGAGAAAACAGCGACCAGGGCCATGAGCCCAAGAGTGGTGTCTGGCTGACAAGGGAGACATATGGACTGGGTAATCAGGCCTGCCTGGGAGCCCTGTGTGGGCAGCAAAGACTGTTTAGCATCTTCGCGTCCTTCCGGAGGTGACTTGCTGGGGGCTGTCAGGCATGCATCCCCTGCAGAGGGGCAGGCTGCTGGGGGCCCTTCTGCTGCTCCCAGAAAGAGAAGGAGAGACAGAAGGTCAGAGCTGCAAGAGGTCTCCAGCGCAGTCACTGTGCCCAAAGCCTCATTTCACAGGTGAGGAGGCTAAGGCCCAGAGAGGAGCAGAAACTTGCCCAAGGTCACACAGCAGGCTAGGACCAGCAGCCAGGGCTCTCGGCCTTCCATTTGAAATACTGGGATGCTTAAAACTCCAGGAAAGGGGCAGGGAAATCATACTCAGTACTCAAGACAAGGCATTCAGGTGTTTTTTCTGTTTGGGGTTTTATTGCTGTTGTTTGTTTTTAGATAGGGCTTCATGGAACTCCCTACTGGCTTCCAGTTCACTACCTAACCTAATGAAGACCTTAATTCTCCCGCATCCACCTCCCAAGTGGACTTACGTTGGCATGCCCGGCACACTAGGTGTATGTGGTGCTGTGGATTGAGCCTGGAGCCTCATGCATGCGAAGGCAAGCATCTATCTTACCAGCTACATCCCCAGACCTCTGTTTTTTTTTTTTGGGGGGGGTGTTTTGTTTTAATTTATATTTTTGGGACAAGTTCTATGTAGCTCTGACTATCCTCGAACTCACTATGTAGACCAGGCTTGCCTTGAAATTATAGAAATCCACCCGCCTCTGCCTCCTAAGTGCTGGGTTTAAAAGCATGTGCCACCATGCCAAGTACTCTCTGTTTGTTTGTTTTTTTTTTAATCTGTTCTAGTTTTACAAACACTTCTACAATGACTGTAAGCCCTCAGTAATAAAAATCAATGAAGTGGAAAGGGGATGCTCTCACGGGGAGCAGGCAGCTTCCCGCTTTACTCAGATGGCTTCTTCTCTTCTCTGGAGTTCTCACAAGGACCCCTGGTGAGATAGCAGGTGTAAACTGGATGGGCCATTAGCATCTCTGTGCAGAGACTGAGACCGAGGCAGAGGTCTGGGTGAGAAGCCAGGGGCCCTGTTCAACCCCTAGAACCCACATACTAGAAGGAAAGAATCCGCTTTTCCAAGTTTTCCTCTGACCTCCATATCCACACCATGTTGTGCACACGCTGCCCCCCCCCAGGAACATGAATAAGTAAAATGTAATAAAAACTTTCATCTTCTTGCTCCCCGAGTCGGCCCCCCACCTGCTGTTCCTCCATCACCTAGATAGAGCAGATTAGCCTGGAAGACGCCAGTGTGAGCTTGGCCTGTGGCAAAACGTTTCAATAGTTCGGGCCTCGGTTTACTCAAAAATGTCAAACTGAGCCAGATAGTGGTGGCGCACGCCTTTAATCCCAGCTCTCAGGAGGCAGAGGCAGGTGGATCTCTGTGAGTTTGAGGCCAGCCTGGTCTACAGACTGAGTTCCAGGACAGCCAGAGCTGTTACCACAGAGAAACTATCTCAAAAAACAAAAACAAAAACAAAAAAAAAAACCACTCTGTGGCTGGGTTCTTGTGGTTGTAGTTCTTGAGCAGGTTCTGGGGAAGGGAGTGCTCTGGAGACTGGAACCAGCCTGACCTGGCCTGAGCCAAGAGCAAGCTGGCTTCACTTCAGCTACCAGAGTTCTGCTGTTTGGGTGGAGACCAGCCACCACAAAGGATCTGAGTGACTGGAAAGCCAGTAGTCCATGGGGATCCTGTCTTTACACAGCTCTGGCCTTTAGCCTGCCTGCTAACCTGCTCACCTGGCCCACCCTCCCTGCTCACAGTGCTTCCTTTTCTAGAAACTTCCAGCTACTCCTGGCTTCCTCACCTATGCTAGAGCATCTAAATGGCCTCCTCTCCTTATATATACACCTATATCACTGTTCTTTCTGGCTTTTTGTTATTGTTGTTGTTTTTGTTTTCTGAGACAGGGTTTCTCTGTGTAACAGTCCTGGCTGTCCTGGAACTCACTCTGTAGACCAAGCTGGCCTTGAACTCAGAGATCCGCCTGCCTCTGCCTCCCAAGTGCTGGGATTAAAGGCATGTGCCACCACCACCCAGCTATACCACTGTTCTTGCCCTAAGACATGCACATATGTGCACACATACACATTTACACATGCTTGTACACATATACATATACGGACAGCGTCTCTTGGGCCTTGGAGTTCTACAAGCCTGGGCCCTTCAACCAAATCCTTCATTTATGTATGTGCCACCTCAAACTAACAGTGCCTCAGTTTTTCTGTCAGTACAGTGGGCTCAAGGCCACCTTCCAGGGCTTTGTGAAACTTCTGGGGCATGAAGCAGGTGACCAGTCAACAGCCATGCTGGTCACCTTAAATTTGCAGTGAGCTGTGGGCAGTTCTCAACAGGAGAGCATGTCTCCAGCAGGAAACTGGAAGTCTTCATGCTCCCAGGGTCCCCTGGAGCCACCGGGGAGAGCCTGGAGGTGCCCACACCCCAGCCAAGGACATCCTTTCTGTTTTTCTGTTCTCTGCTGTGTCTCTAAGGTGGGGGTCTCTCAGAGCCTGAGGGCCCTGGAGAAGTACTCCTGAGGAGCCCCGCCCCACCCACCCCACTTTCTGTCCCCAGTGAACCCTGCAGCTGTCTCCTCCAGCGTGGGCAGCCCTGGGAGATCTAAGACTGCAGAACCACTGAGCTAATTAAGAATGACAAAGCACTGTGTAATTGCCAGCGACTGATGAGTCCCCTGCCTCTTCCTGCCCTCCTTCCCTGGCCCTCCCCGGAGGCCACACTGAGAAATGGAGCACTGACTGGCGGCAGGAGATGGGAGGCTGGCGGCCTCTGCCACCCCCTTGCAGGAAGACACTGAGCAGTTCCTTGATCGTCTTAAATTGATCATCTTAAATTACCTCTAACACACACACACACACACACACACACACACACACACACACACACCACCTGTGCCATCTACAGGGCCCTTGACCTTTCGCAAAGAGGAGGAAGAAAACCAAGGCTGGGGCCTCCAGAGACTCAGCAAGGCTTTGGGGCTCAGCCCCTCTCACTCACCAGCTGTTTCCAGCTGTGCCACCTCGGGCAGGCCTCTTGCCTCCTCTGAGCAGGCTCTCTGCCTGTACTGCTGAAGCTGTTCAAAGCACCTGGCAGTGACCGGGAGAGCCCTGTACATCCAAGAAGAGAGCCTGGGCAGCCTGCCTTGCAGAGCGAGGACAAGCCTCAGATTGAGAATTTGTGAGCAGGTGGGGGAGGATTTGATGTCTACCAAGTCTCATAATAAAAACATTAGGCTTTGGGTGAGGGGTCCCTCCAATTAATTTTCCACATATTTTATAAAAGTATTCTTTCTTTTCCTTCCTTCCTTCCTTCCTCCCTTCCTTCCTTCCTTCCTTCCTTTCTTTACTTCTTTCTTTCTTTTTTTGTGTGTGTTTTGTTTGCTTGTTTGGTTAGTTGGTTGTTTTGGTTTGTTTTCAAGACAGGGTTTCTCTGTGTAGCCTTGGCTGTCCTGGAACTGAGTCTATAGACCAGGCTGGCCTCAAACTCACAGAGATCCACCTGGCTCTGCCTCCCAAGAACGAGACTAAAGGTGTACCCCCACTATGCTCAGCTGGAAACAGTTCAAAAACCCTCCTCCCCAGATGGCTGGCAGGTAGCACATGCCGAGGGACTTGGAGATCAGAGCAGCCTTGTGTGTTTTCTACCTCGATCTACAGTTGGATTCCTAGGAACTCTCCACATTTGCAAAGTCTGCAGGCCACATGCACCTCCTCCAAACTGCGACACGGTGTCAGATTGACAGAGTTTGCGGTCAAGAACTGCACATTCAGATTACCAAAAAAGGCCGGGCGGTGGTGGCACAGGCCTTTAATCCCAGCACTTGGGAGGCAGAGGCAGGAGGATCTCTGTGAGTTCAAGGCCAGCGTGGTCTACAGAGTGAGTTCCAGGAGAGGCACAAAGCTACACAGAGAAACCCTGTCTCGAAAAACCAAAAAAAAAAAAAAAAAAATTACCAAAAAAAGAAAAAAAAAATCCATGTTTGTGTGTTCACATGGTTGATGCTGGATGTCTTCATCCATTTCTCAAAATTTTTCTTAAAAATTATTTATTTATGATTTATTGTATGTGTGGAGGTGGTGAGTGCATGTGATGGTGTGTGAGTGGAGGAGTCAGCCCTCTCCTCCCACCACGTGGTCCTGGGATTGAACTCAGGCTATCAGGCTTGGCTACAAGTGTCCTCCCCATCCGATACGCCATCTCTCCAGGCCTTCACCTTATTCATTGAGACAGGCTCTCTCCCTGAGCCTGGAGTTCACCAATTTGGCTGGACTGGCTGGCCAGGGAGTTCCGGGCAGCATCTAGCTTCTGTCTCCTGGCACTGGATTGACAGGTGAGCTCTGACCTGCCTGACTTTTTTATTTGGTTTTTGGTTTTTGAAGATAGGATGGTCTCCAACTCAGAGATCCCGCTGCCTCTGCCTCCCAAGTGCTGGGATTAAAGGCGTGCACCACTACTGCCCAGGCTCGTGCCTGGCTCTTTATAAGATGCTGGGGATTGAACCCAGGTGTTATTGTTGTTGTTGTTACTCTTTTGGCTCTTTGGGGGCCCACGACCCAGTTCTCAAATAAATACACACATGGAGGCTTACTCTTTTTTTATTTAATAATTATTTATTTTATGTACATTGGTATTTTGCATGTGTGTATGTCTGTGTGAGGTGTCAGGTACCTACTCTAGAATTGGAGTTAAAGACAGTTGTGAGCTGCCATGTGGTTGCTGGGAATTGAACCCGGGTACTCTGGAAGAGCAGTTAGTACTCTAAACCATTGAGCCATCTCTCCAGTCCTGGAGGCTTATTCTTACTTATGAATGCCCAGCCTTAGCGGCCTTAGCTTGGCTTGTTTCTAGCCAGCTTTTCTTAACTTAAATTATCCTATCTTTTGCCTCTGGGCTTTTATCTTTCTCTGTTCTATATGCCTTTCTTTACTTCTTACTGTGTGTCTTGCTATGGAGCTGGGTGGCTAGCCCCTGACATCCTCCTCTCCTCCTTTTCTTGCTCCTCGATCTCTCTTCCCAGATCTCTCCTCCTAATCTCTCTGCCTACAGTCCCACATATCCTTTCTCCTGCCTACCTATTGGCCGTTCAGCTCTTTATTAGACCAATCAGGTGTTTTAGACAGGCACAGTAACACAGCTTCACAAAATGCAACATAAAAGACTGCAACACATCTTTGCATCATTAAACAAATGTTCCACAGCACAAACAAATGTAATACATCTTCAACTAATATTCCACAACACTCAGGTCCTCATGCTTGTGTGGCGAGCACCAGCGTACCGGAACCCCTCCCCATCCCCTCAAACTGTTTTAAGTGAGTTTACGATTCTGTATTGGACTGCTTTCATAGCGGGGGCCACAGACTGAGCCCATTGGATAAATACCAAGTCTTTTAGACTTGTTTTCTAGAAACTTCTCATTTAAACCCCACACTCCTTTTCTCTTTTGGTGTCCTACAACCACACACTGCACTGGACCCTGCACTGCCCACGCCGACTTCCTGTCTTTTCTTGCTCCTCCAGACCTCATCTCATTCTATTTCTCCTACCTGCAAAGCCTTCCCCAGCTCTGTCCTTCAACTGGCAACTCCTAGTCTTCCTTCAAGGCCTGGTCAAATGTCACCACCCCTGAGAAGCCTTTCTCAATGCTGCCCCAGCCCCTGCCCCGCTCAGTGACCCATGGAGGCAGGCCTCACAGGTGAAAGCTTGTTTTTCATGCCCTCAGCTGTGACTGGCGGGTGGCTGTCCTGTTGAGAGACACTGGCCTCAACTGTGTGATGTGTCAAGAGACGGTGTGAATGGCCCAAAAGAAGAGATCTGAGATGTGGTCACTGCTGCTGCTATCATCCCTTGGGACCGGGTCATTCTCTTCCTTCTGGCTCACAGCTAGACAGAGGGTAGGGGCTCCCTGGAGGGTCTGACTCACCTGGAGGTTTCCTGGGAAGCACGTGGTACTTGCTCAGGGGATGCAGCCCATGGTCTCCGGCTGCTTCCCGCCCGGTGATGCTGGAGCACTCTGTGAATGGCATTGACAATCCCGCTCTGAAAGGAGAAACAGGTACCACACCGGTGTGGAGCGTAGGCACAGAGCACAGATCTCTCCTCAAAGGGAGTAAGATGGTTTATTTTGAGCCAAATGTGAGTGGCTATGGCCCAGGATAATATCCACTGTGGGAGCGGTTGCAAGAGATTTTATTAGTTACAAAACAAAGGAAGTCATTAATCAAGACATTCACCAAGTGTACAGAACACAGGTGGGAGGGAACACAGGTAGGCAGGCTGCAGCAAAGCAAGAGAAGAACTGTTGTGAGTCTCAGAGCTGCCTGCTTTTGCGTTGGTGGAAGCTTGTGGTCTCTCTCTCTCTCTCTCTCTCTCTCTCTCTCTCTCTCTCTCTCTCTCTTTTGGCTTTTTGAGACAGGGTTTTTCTGTGTAGCCCTAGAACTCAGTCTGTAAATCAGGTTGGCCTCAAACTCCAGAGATCCGATAGTCCAGTTTAGAAACTAGAAGTCTTTTTTTAAAAAAAGATTTTATTTAATTTTATTTTATGTGCATTGGTGTTTTGTCCATATTCATGTGAATGTGAGGGTGTTGGATCCCTTGGAACTGTAGTAACAGACAGTTGTGAGCTGCCATGTGGGTGCTGGGAATTGAACCCGGGTCCTCTGGAAGAGCAGCCATCTCTCCAGCCCAGAAGCTAGCAGTCTTAAAGAATGCATTTTAAAGGTTTTACCCGACAGTCAGAGGATGTTTACACACGGGGTGGGCAATGAATGCTTTTATTTTATTTTACTTCCCCCCCCCCAGTTGAGGACCGAACCCAGGGCCTTGCGCTTGCTAAGCAAGCGCTCTACCACTGAGCTAAATCCCCAAGCCCTTTATTTTACTTTTTAAAGATTTGTTTTTATTTTGTATATGTGTATGAGTGTGTGCCACATGGGTGTCACATATGTGGAGGTGCCTCTGGTGGCCAGAAGAGGATCTCGGATCTCCCCAGTTGCATGCAGTTGGGAGCTGCTCAGCATGAGTGCCCTGGGAAGCAAACTCTGCAACAGCCAGTGAGTGATCTTAGCCACGGGAGTCATCTCTCCAGCCCCATGAACGGCGGCAGCGTTTTAAAGGACAAAAAATAACCCAAGACAATGTGGCTTTGACTTTGTGCCATTCTAGCCCTGTAGTCATGAAGTTTGAATCAGTCATTTAACTTTGTAGAATTCTTTAACACAGGTGTGCCCCCTCCCTCCAGGGGACCTCAGTTTACAACAGCGCTTGCTGATTCCCATGGCATCAACACAGCTGCCATGACTAGTTCCAAGTTGCTAAAAGTGTAAAAGCTAGCTTGTAAATTTCTCCTCTGCTCTTCTGAGCCTCCTGGCTCTAGCACTCAGCTTCTATACTCAGCTCCAGCACCTACTACCAAGCTCCTGCACTGGCTCCAGCACCCAGCTCCAGTACCCAGCTCCTGCACTGACTCTAGTACCTAGCTCCTGCACCAGCTCCTCCAGCAGTGGCTCCAGCACCCAGCTCCTGCACTGGCTCCAGCACCCTGTGAGTGTGACTGTTCTGAAGCAGAAGAGCCCCCAGGGCAGGAATGGGCTTCTGTTGAGGGCAGGCTACCTTCTATACACTCCCACCCAGTCACACGGAGGTCACCACCTATCTCCCTGCCAAGACCCAGCCCCTCTGAACTGGATTGTTGGGGGCACAAGGTCCATGTGTCCACAGATCACTAGGGAAAGCAGGAATGTTAATCACAAAGGGGTGTCTCTCAAAGGAGGAAATGAATACCTATTTTCCACCCAGAAGGCTGGAAGTGAATATTGGATTTTTTTGTTTGTTTTTTGTTTTTGTTTCTTTGAGACAGGGTTTCTCTGTGTAGTTTTGGTGCCTGTCCTGGATCTCGCTCTGTAGCCCAGGCTGGCCTTGAACTCACAGAGATCTGCCTGGCTCTGCCTCCTGAGTGCTGGGATTAAAGATGTGTGTCATTGCTGCCCGGCTCATGAATACCTATTTTTCTTTCTTTCTTTCTTCCTTCCTTTCTTTCTTTCTTTCTTTCTTTCTTTCTTTCTTTCTTTCTTTCTGTCTTTTCTTCTTTTTTTTTTTTTTTTGATTTTTCGAGACAGGGTTTCTCTGTGTAGCTTTGTGCCTTTCCTGGGACTCACTTGGTAGCCAAGGCTGGCCTTGAACTCACAATGATTCACCTGGCTCTGCCTCCCGAGTGTTGGGATTAAAGGCGTGCGCCGCCGCCGCCGCCGCCGCCGCCGCCGCCGCCGCCGCCGCCACCACCACCACCTGGCTGAATACCTATTTTTCACCCAGAAGGCTAGAAGTGAATATTGGGGTTTTTTGTTTGTTTGTTTGTTTGTTATTTTTTCTTTCTTTTGTGGTGCTGGGATATGAATCTAGGGCCTTGTACATGGTAGATGAACACTGCCACTGAGCTACATTCCAGTCCACTGAAAATATTGTTAATGACCTGTGCTATCTGTGGAGCCAGACGTCACCCAAATTCTCCAGAACGTTTATCCCAGACTCTCCCTCCCCAGACCTCTCTTTAGCTCTCAGTCACTAGAACCCATCCTTAGGGAGATGTCATGTGTACTTTACAGCCTGCTGACCTCCACACTATCTCAGTCCCAGATCCTACACTACACCAGTTCCCAGGCCCTTGAGCTGGAGAGCTCATCTTCATGGTCACATGTACTGTGCCTGGGGGTTCTGTGTAGTCGTACCTGGAACTCATGACTGTTGGAAACTTTTTTCCCGATTGTACTCTGTTTAAATATGCTAACAATAAACTGCCCGGCATCAGACCCTTCTCTCCTTTACCTTCCCACCATCCTCAGTCGACTGTGTCTATCCTTCTGGGTTCCCCGAACCCATCCTCATTCCCTGGGATGAAGCAGGAAATACAAATCGTGCATATGACTCCACACAGGAGGGGCAGGCTCTGACGTT
The DNA here is from genome assembly GCF_004664715.2 of Peromyscus leucopus. Taxonomy (NCBI): domain Eukaryota; kingdom Metazoa; phylum Chordata; class Mammalia; order Rodentia; family Cricetidae; genus Peromyscus; species Peromyscus leucopus. The sequence continues at coordinate 135,618,943 of NC_051064.1, forward strand.
TGCATTTAAAACTGGCCATTCACACCACAAAGATGAATGGGAAAACTCATGCTAATCATCATGTAAATTTTTAATTTTTCATTACTCAGAATGACGTTAATCGCAAATTTAAAATGCAATGGCAAGAGATGGGGGCAGAGACAGCAGGGAGGGAAGGGAAAATTGCCCCAGGACCTGCATTTCCACTCGGTCTCTGCAAATCTCAGGTTGCCTTGTCTCCAGGCTCCTGTAGTCTGGTTTCAAATCGCTCGGTAGCATCCTGGCTCTCTGGGTGATTGGCTTTGTTATGGCTGTGGGGTTGTCCCCTGCTGGAACCCAGACGCTGGAGGAAGAGAGGTTGCCTGGTTCACAGAGGTGAACCGGGCACTTGGCAAACGAGCAAACAGAAAAAGAGGATGTGGGAGGGAGTGGAGGGATGGAACCTGGGACCACAGACCTTCCCTGGTCCAGCTCATCTATCTCCTCCACTTTGGTGCAGGCATTCGGGCCAGAACTGGTGGTTCCAGCCGTCCTGTGTCCAGACTCCAAGGATTCACCAGCCCTTTCCGGTAACCCCAGGCCTGTGAATGTGAGCAGTGGGCTTGCAAGCTTTGTGGCCTGAGGCGCTGGTCCAACCCCCACCACCCCCCACCCCCCACCCCCCACCCCCGCCCCGGGATTCCTTAGGTCATTTCCATCCATTGTCTGCGGCCCCTCTTTCCGCTGCCCAAGGTTCCCTCGCTGGCCTACCATCTGCTTCCCCCTCAAACCCATTCCGGCTCCAAATTCTCTGCTAGGGTTTCCTCAGCCCCTTCCGCTTCTAACCGCCAGCCAGGGAGACCTTGGGCCAGCCAGTCACCCACCGTCCTTCAGTCAGGTCTTGCAACAGGGGGGCCTCAGCGGGGCCTTTGCCCTCTTCCTCCTAGGGCTGAGCTCTTTGGAAGACCGCTGCCTGAGCAGCTGGATTCTGTATGGCGCCGGACTGCTCCATGGCTGATGTCTTGTGACCCCGCTTCTGCCCCTTTCTTCTGCTTGCATGAGAAAGAGGTTTTGTGGCAGTAGCCATCAGCGGCCATTCATTCATTCATTCATTCATTCATTCATTCATTCATTCTACAGCGGTGTGATGGGGCAAAGGTCCAAGAGAGCTCTGGGTTTCCTTCCTCCTTCTCTCCATCACGTGGGATCAAAATTAACACAGCCCTCAGTGACCCCAGAGCCCTCAGAGAGTACAGATCAGGCCCCTTTCTTCCCCACCCTGAGTGTTTCTTTCATACAAGATCCCACTATGTAGCCCAGGCTAGCTTGCTATATAGCCAAGGATGCTTTTCAACCTACGATCTTCCTGTCTCAGCCTTCCATGTGCTGGGATTGCGGTGGTAATTGGCTCTGTCTGGCTGAGTGTCTCTTTCGCAGGGACCATCCTGGGCAAGCATTCTAGGCCTGGAAGGCACTTGGGCACCTCACAGAGACCCAGAATCCTTCCTTGCTGTGACCTCCAGTTTGTAATGGGTTGTCACGAAGTCTGAGATGAGCCAGCAGAGAGGAAAAGAGGGTCTTTGGGTAGTGAGGGCTGGTGCTGGAGTGGCCTCATCTCCCCCACTCACAGTGGGAGGCACGGACTTGTGTTGGCCCAACACTGCAAGGCAGGCCCCTCCCCTTCTCCTTCTCAAAGGTAAGTCTTGGTTTCATTTTATTAAAACTTTTTATTTTGGAGGAGTGTCAGGTGGTGGTGGCGCACACCTTTAATCCCAGCACTCGGGAGGGAGAAGCAGGCGGAGCTCTGTGAGTTCGAGGCTAGCCTGGTCTACAGAGTGAATTCCAGGACAGCCAGAGCTGTTACACAGAGAAACCTTGTCTTGAAAACATTGTGTGTGTGTGTGTGTGTGTGTGTGTGTGTGTGTACGTGCATGCTCAGCACACAAAGGACAATCTGCAGGTGTGGGTTCAGTGTTCTCTTTTACCATGTGGAGTCCAGGGTTGAACCCAGGTATCAGGCTAGGCAGCAAGTACCTTTACCTGCTGAGCTGTCTCGATAGCCCACATCCGGGCTTCAGACAGATTCCTTTCAGGTTTTGTATCGCAGAACCAAGAAAGTGGGTAGAAATCCTAAAGCAAAAACTTGAGAGGGAAGGGAGGAACAAAGGTTTTAAAAGCATCATAGAGAGCTGTGAGATGGCTCAGTGGTTAAGAGCACCGACTGCTCCTCCAGAGGACCTAGGTTCAATTCCCAGGACCTACCTGGTAGCTCACAACTGTCTGTAACTCCAGTCCCAGGGGATCTGATGCCCTCTTCTGACCTCAGTGGGCATGAGGCACACACGTGGTGCACGTTTATACGTGCAAGCAAAGCACTCAAAGATATAAAACGATTTTTTAACTAAAGATGTTGCAGAGTTACAAATAACAATTAGAATCATTTTTAATTAATTTATCTATTTGTTGTTATTATTATTATTATTATTATTGTTTTTTTTGAGACAGGGTTTCTCTGTGTAGTTTTGGTGCCTGTCCTGGATCTCGCTCTGTAGACCAGGCTGGCCTCGAACTCACAGAGATCCACCTAGCTCTGCCTCACGAGTGCTGGGATTAAAGGCATGTGCTACCATCGCCTGGCTTGTTGTTGTTATTATTATTATTATTGTGTGTGTGTGTGTGTGTGTGTGTGTGTGTGTGTGTGTGTGTGCATGTGTGTACTGGGAAAGCTGTTGGGACAGAAATGAAGAGGACAGTAGTGAGGATTCCGGGCCATGGGCATAGGTGGCAGCAGATAGCTTGTACAGCCAGGAGAAGCGGCCTTTGGAGGAGCTGGCTTGAGCCCAGGCCTCCATCCTCAAGGACCTGGGCCACGTGTGAGTAGTCACCTGGTCCCTGCTCCCCAACTCCTGACCTTCACCGACACTTTGCCTTTTGCCTGGACCATATTTAGTATGGCCTTGAGGGGGAAGAAATCATCTCCTACATCCTTGAATACTTTATTTTCCATGAAAATAGCCAGATTGCCATGAGTGGAAACTAAGTAGTTTCTGGAGTGTGACATTGGTTAACCAAGTGATAACTAGAGTCAAACAGGTCCCAGCACCCCATGGTTAGACAGGTGATGGCTGGAGTCCCATGGGGCCCTGGTTTCTGAGCCACAGAACCCATCACTGTGGGCCAAGGCTAGAAAGGCATTAAAAACACACAGAAAATCCCTCATTTTCTCCATGAATGTGGCACATTCACCTGCCCCATCTCAAGACTGTGTGACTCTGAGGAGGTGGGGCAGGATCAGGGTGTGAGGGAGGCTGGCTTTGAGTCACTGAGTCTGCCTGGGCTGCAACCCCCCAGCCCGGTCTGCACACCCCCAGCCCGGTCTGCACCCGTTTGTCTCAGGGCAGCATCTAGCTGGCCCCTGGGCTCAGCTGGGTCTCCCCACATCAGCGGCTCTGACAACCTGGGGTCTCTGAGCCTGTCATCCTTGAGAATCCCAAGCCAGCAACTCCTGTAGTCATCTTGGGCACCTGCCATGTCCTCCTCAGGGTGCCGTGGAAACAGGAATCTGAAGGAGACCTGAGTTGAGGCCCTGGGCCTAGTTACAGCACCAGGATGGAGCAGGCCCTGAGTGTCCCAGGCCTCCGAGCGGGGCTGGAGGGAGAGAGCTGGAATGCAGAGTGTGGGAGTGGGCAGGGGCCTGGCTGGGTGGGGCAGCAGGACAGAGCAGGTGGACAGCAGCAGTGACTTATTTCCTTGGTCACAAGCTGCAGGGAACAGAGCTGAGTGTTGATTTGTTGGCTGGGCAGCCTGAAGAGTATCCCTCAGAGCTTCAAGGGCTCCCCAGCTGGGACCAAGACTTCGGCCACAGGGAAAAGCTTCAGAAGGCATCACTGAAGAAGGCTGCTGCCATGCTTGGGGGTGGGGTGTGAGGTGAGCAACAGGCGCAGCAGCAGCAGCAGCCGTAGAGGGGACCTGGGGCCCAGCATGGCGATGCATGCCTGTAATCTCACCTCTTGAAGGACTGAGGCAGGAGGAATGTCCCAAGTTTGAGGCCAGCTTTGGCTACATAGTGAGCTGCAGAGACTCTGCTTCAATCCACAGACCAAAGATCCAAGGTGAATTAAGGTGGTGATCTGTGACTAGGGTGGGGCCAAAAAGGCAGGAACTCATTCCCTAGGACATAGAAGCAAATGTCCACCCGCTTCTTATTGACCACCATCACCAAACCAAAGTAACACTCCACCAAAGTCCATTTTGGAGAACCAATAAGAATATCAGTATTGCTTACAGGATAGGGATGAGAGGTTACTTATAGGAGTGTGGGGGACCCCAAAGCACCACCTGAAAAATCTCACCCCAGGCATGGATGACGTCTCCATCGCCGCTTAGATGACATCTTTCCTCTGGTTATACGCCGCGGCATCCTCCACCCTATATACACTACAGCACCTGCCCATCCCGAGGCCATCTGCCATTATCAAATTATCACCTGTAGCTATCTGGGAACCGCGGGAGGGAGTGGCCCGAGTCCAAAGACCCTCCCAAGCCCTCCTCCTGCGGGAGACTGTCACCTGGGAAGAGGCCAGGCCTCCAGGGTGTCTTGTGTGTAGTCATTTCTGCTCCGATGAAGAGGATGGCGTGAAGAGGACAGCACCCCGGAGCGATTGGTCTCCTCATGTCCTTGTCAAAAGAAAAGGTGGCTTCACTTTCAAAGGTTTATTTATTTTGCTTTTCCATACAGGGTTTCTCTGTGTGTAGCCCTGCCTGTCCTGGAACTGGCTCTGTAGACCAGACTGGCCTCAACTCAAAGGTGTATGCCACCACCGCCTGACACAGAAAGGTTTTTTAAACAAATGAAATTATAGGGTGGCCTATGCAGCCCCAGGAAGGCTGCCATGAGGAAGAAGTGTGGTTAAGACAAAAGCATGAATCAAAATGAAAAATCAAACTATTTTGCCACACCAAGAGGCTATACTCCTGGCTGGGGACGCGGCTCAGTTGGGGGAGTGCTTACTCAGCAGGAACAGAACCCTCAGCTCCGTCTCCAGCACCTCGTAAACTGGGTGTGGTGGCCCATGCCACTAATCCCTGCCCTGGTACGTCATCCTAGGCCACAGAGAAAGTTCGAGGCCAGCCTGGGCTCCGTGGGACTCTGTTTCACAAAACCAAACACAGGGCTGAGGAGATACCTCGCTTAGTCTGTAAAGCGCTTGCCAGACAAGCGTGAGGACCTGAGTTCAGTCCCCAGCACTCACACGGGAGTGCCCAGGATGTGTGTGCACTTGTCAACCCAGTGAGGGTGACACAGAGGTAGTTGGATCCCCGGGCCAGCCAGTCTAGACTAACTGCTGAGCCCCAAGTTCTAACAAGTGACCCTGACTCAAAAAATAAAACAAAACAAAAACCAAGGTACCTGAGAAATTGCAGGAAAGATTGATCTCTGACGAACGCACGGACACCACCACAACAAAAGGCATATTTTCATCCAAAGCACAGTCACTAGCCAGCCCCTTCACCTCATTAGTAGTTTCTGTAGGCTTGATGTTTTCTTTGCTCTGCCGGGGGGAGCCATTCCTACGTCTATAGAGACCCACCTCTGTTCCGGGCAGAAAACTCTGGCTGTGGGGTGTGCATGTCTGTGTGTGTGTGTGTGTGTGTGTGTGTGTGTGTCTGTGTGTGTGTGTGTGTGTCTGTGTGTGTGTGTCCCCTTGAGCTTTTCCTATCTCTGTCCCACCTCACCTTGGGGCCATTGGAAGCCTCTGAAGAAGGAGCCCGCAATGGCTGTTTAGAAAAGGACTGTGCCACCCAGCTGTTTAGAAAAGGACTGTGCCAACCCAGCTGTTTAGAAAAGGACTGTGCCAACCCAGCTGTTTAGAAAAGGACTGTGCCACCCAGCTGTTTTCTCTGGACACCACACACATGAGGCCTCCGGCCACCCAGCCATGATGCTCTGAGGTAGGTGCGGTGGTGCCTTCATCCTGCCGGTGGGATATCCTAGGGTGCCCTGCCGTGGAAGTGTGGGCAGCACCCCATCTCACTACAGATAAGAAGGAACACCTTCTCCAGTAGCTCCTGTGACCCTGACCCCGAGCTCAGGTGAGAGGGCTGGGGGGTGGGGCGTTCGCGTCCTCCTCCAGCTCCAGGTCACTTCCTCTGTGTCCCACCGCATTGTGCAAAATGCACAGGTACACACACATGCAAGAAGCCCAACCACATCCCCAGCACCCTGCACGCCTCTCCTGAGCCTGTCCACCGTTACAGGACATTACTCCAGGGAGGGAGACAGCAGACAGGCCTTCCTCACTCACCAGAACCTTCTGAGCCCCCAGAGCAGGCTAGAATATGCAGGGACCCAGTCATGATGCTATCATTTTATTCATTTATTTATTTATTTTGAGAACATAACCCTGGCTGGCCTCGAACTTCTTATGTAGACCAAGCTGACGACCTCACACTCACAGAGATCCTCCTGCCTCTGCCTCCTGTGTGCTGGGATCAAAGGTGTGCGCCACCACGCCCAGCTGTGATGGGCTCCTCACTGGGTCATCAGACATCTGTCTCCCTGAGGGCAGGCCCGTGCTCCCACTATAGGAGCTGGCAGAGCGGAGGTG